>NC_142985.1:14065000-14075667 GCF_061535395.1 Colias eurytheme | reverse complement strand
CCGACACGCCCCGGTCCTCAGAGCCAATCCTTATTCCGAAGTTACGGATCCAATTTGCCGACTTCCCTTACCTACATTATTCTATCGACTAGAGGCTCTTCACCTTGGAGACCTGCTGCGGATATGGGTACGAACCGGCGCGACATCTCCACGTACATCCCTCACCTGAATTTTCAAGGTCCGCAGAGAGTATCCGGACACCGCCGCAAATGCGGTGCTCTTCGCGTTCCGAACCATATCTCCCTTCTATAGGATTCCATGGAACTCGAACGCTCAGGCAGAAAAGAAAACTCTTCCCGGACCCCTCGGCGGCGTCTTCAGGCCACTTTGGGTTACCCCGTCGAACACTCACTTGATAAGCGAGAGAACGATTATTGAAACGGTTCCGCTGCCGGGTTCCGGAATAGGAACCGGATTCCCTTTCGCTCAAAGGGCGTTATTTATTAGTAAGTGTAATTACACAACATAAAAACACGCCACATCGACATAAGATCTCTCCTTGAGCTTAGGATCGACTGACTCGCGAGCAACTACTGTTCACGCGAAACCCTTCTCCACGTCAGTCCTCCAGGGCCTCGCTGGAGTATTTGCTACTACCACCAAGATCTGCACCGACGGAGGCTCCAAGCGGGCTCACGCCCAGACCCTTCTGCGCTCTCCGCCGCGCACGTCCTACTCGTTACGGCATAATAACACGTCTTACGACACGCATGTGCCCGTAACGGTAGTGTATAGGCAGAACGCTTCAGCGCCATCCATTTTCAGGGCTGGTCGCTTCGGCAGGTGAGTCGTTGCACACTCCTTAGCGGATTCCGACTTCCATGGCCACCGTCCTGCTGTCATGAGCGACCAACGCCTTTCATGGTGTCCCATGAGCGTTCTTTAGGCGCCTTAACACTACGTTTGGTTCATCCCACAGCGCCAGTTCTGCTTACCAAAATTGGCCCACTTGGCACCGTCATCAGATCTCCGGCTTCATCGTTCGAGTAAGCCGGAGTTCTCACCCATTTAAAGTTTGAGAATAGGTTGAGGTCGTTTCGGCCCCAATGCCTCTAATCATTCGCTTTACCGGATGAGACTGTTGCACATCGACGCCAGCTATCCTGAGGGAAACTTCGGACGGAACCAGCTACTAGATGGTTCGATTAGTCTTTCGCCCCTATACCCAGTTCCGACGATCGATTTGCACGTCAGAATCGCTACGGTCCTCCATCAGGGTTTCCCCTGACTTCGACCTGACCAGGCATAGTTCACCATCTTTCGGGTCCCAGCATCTGTGCTCAGAGCGCGCCTACATTCACAGATTGGAAACGAGACGCCTCGGGAGTGCGAGAGGTCGACCTTGCGGCGCGACGCTCCATCCTCCCTGAGCGCGCGACAAGCGCACGCCTTCACTTTCGTTGCGCCTTTCAGTTTTATCAATCATACGGCACGGAATGCCGTACATAAACTCAATGACTCGCACACATGCTAGACTCCTTGGTCCGTGTTTCAAGACGGGTCCTGCGAGTGCCCGAAACTGAAACATCGCAGACGGACACGCGCACAGTCAGAGACTACACGGCTGCGACAACAGCGGCGCCACGTCGTCGTCCGCACATAGGCAGGACGTCGGCGATGACACGAAACACTTGCGTCGGGCCTGACGCGTCGAAACGCGTGCGCGGTTCCCATATATGAATATACCGTCCTCCGCCGGTCGGCGTACGTCACGGTCTAACGGCCGGCGTTGTTGAGACGCGGCCGCTAGGCTCCCGAACGACGCTTAGACCGACAGAGAGAACGGGTCGCGATGTATCCACCCCTTGCGGAGTGTTTACTAAGAGAGAAGTGCACGCCGTCCGCGAACGTCGACCCGCACGACCTGTGCCCGCACGTACACGCCGTGAGACGCGCAAGTGCAAACATCAAGGCGCGAACGGGTACGCCGCGGAATGACGATGAATCTCTCCGTTCGTTCATTCGAGTTTCGCAGGTTTACCCCTGAACGGTTTCACGTACTCTTGAACTCTCTCTTCAAAGTTCTTTTCAACTTTCCCTCACGGTACTTGTTCGCTATCGGTCTCGCGGTAATATTTAGCCTTAGATGGAGTTTACCACCCACTTAGGGCTGCACTCTCAAGCAACCCGACTCTGAGGAGTGTCCCTCTCGCAGATTCGCTCCGTCGCTACGGGCCTGGCACCCTCTACGGGAAAACGGCCCCGTTCAAGACGAACTTGGACAGGTGCGAAACCTACGAGAAAGCGGAACCTCCCAAACACCACATCTCCCGCGACCGTTACGACCGCGGGATTCAGTGCTGGGCTATTCCCTGTTCGCTCGCCGCTACTAAGGGAATCCTGGTTAGTTTCTTTTCCTCCGCTTACTAATATGCTTAAATTCGGCGGGTGATCCTCCCTGATCTGAGGCCAACGATAAAAAGTGGGAGGCAGACGCGATATCCGTCAGCGCTACTACGACGCTACACGGACGTCGAGTCCGCCTACGCTTCACTTTCATATATATTATTATTATGACAAAAATAATATATTATACACAATATAACACGCACTACGAGCGCTTTGAATGCGGCCCGGCTTATATGCGAAACAGTTCACGACACATTCAACACGAGACATATCATACGAGCGTCGCGCGAGAAGCGTCCACAACGGTTTCACACCGAGTCGCGCACACGTAGAACATGATACAGGTAAAATTTTCAAACGGATAGCGTGCACACAATGCGCTCGCTAAACCGTCACATGCTCACCACACGCGTGAAAACACGCGTGTGAACGAACAGTGTGGATTGTTGTTTTTATACAGCCGGCCCTCAGACAGGAGTGGTCCTGGATATTTCTCCACGGACCGCAATGTGCGTTCGAAATGTCGATGTTCAAATGTGTCCTGCAGTTCACACTATGACGCGCAGTTAACTGCGTTCTTCATCGACCCGCGAGCCAAGTGATCCACCGTTCAGGGTAATAGTTTATTTAATAATGTTTTCGTTTAATAATCAAAGCGTTGTGCGCGCTCTTTTATGTAACGTTTGCGTGCGTGTACATAGGTTAAAATATGTACCGCGGCGCTTTCGCGAATCACTCTAACACGTCATATACACTGACATGTTAGAGGTATTCGTTTTTTTTTTTTTTTTTTTTTTTTTAACGGATGCAGTCACATTCACGCGTCCCACGACACTCGTTCGTACTAATACACAAACACACACGAGGCGCGTATGCGAGTAGTGCGAGAGTGCGCAGTGCGTCGTTACGTTAATGATCCTTCCGCAGGTTCCCCTACGGAAACCTTGTTACGACTTTTACTTCCTCTAAATGATCAAGTTTGGTCAACTTCCCAGCAACGCCGACGGCCGTGAAGCCACCGCGTGTCGGTCCGAAGACCTCACTAAATCATTCAATCGGTAGTAGCGACGGGCGGTGTGTACAAAGGGCAGGGACGTAATCAACGCGAGCTTATGACTCGCGCTTACTAGGAATTCCTCGTTTATGGGGGATAATTGCAAACCCCAATCCCCAGCACGAAGGAGTTTCAACGGGTTGCCCGGGCCTCTAGGCCAGGGAGAACATGTTGATTCCTTCAGTGTAGCGCGCGTGCGGCCCAGGACATCTAAGGGCATCACAGACCTGTTATTGCTCAATCTCGTGCGGCTCAAAGCCGCCGGTCCCTCTAAGAAGAATTTTAATACGCCGCCAGTGAGTTGCGCGACCCGAGAGCCGCGCACACCTAAATGACGACGCCTATTTAGCAGGCTAGAGTCTCGTTCGTTACCGGAATTAACCAGACAAATCGCTCCACCAACTAAGAACGGCCATGCACCACCACCCACCGAATCAAGAAAGAGCTATTAATCTGTCAATCCTTCCGGTGTCCGGGCCTGGTGAGATTTCCCGTGTTGAGTCAAATTAAGCCGCAGGCTCCACTCCTGGTGGTGCCCTTCCGTCAATTCCTTTAAGTTTCAGCTTTGCAACCATACTCCCCCCGGAGTCCAAAATCTTTGGTTTCCCGGAAGCTGCCCGCCGAGCCATTGTAGTAACGTCGGCGGATCGCTAGATGACATATTTACGGTTAGAACTAGGGCGGTATCTAATCGCCTTCGAACCTCTAACTTTCGTTCTTGATTGATGAAAACACCTTTGGCAAATGCTTTCGCTGATGTTCGTCTTGCGACGATCCAAGAATTTCACCTCTAACGTCGCAATACGAATGCCCCCAGTTATCCCTATTAATCATTACCTCGGAGTTCTGAAAACCAACAAAATAGAACCGAGATCATATTCTATTATTCCATGCACGAAATATTCAAGCGGCATTTTGAGCCCGCTTTGAGCACTCTAATTTGTTCAAAGTAAAATTGTCGGCCCACCTCGACACTCACTGAAGAGCACCGCGATAGGATTTTGATATTGAACCGGCTTTTAACGACCGGCTCACCGACGATATGCTCCGCAAACGTGTCAGTATCACCGCGGATGCGGTGCACCGACAGCGCGGCGCACAAATGCAACTACGAGCTTTTTAACCGCAACAATTTTAGTATACGCTATTGGAGCTGGAATTACCGCGGCTGCTGGCACCAGACTTGCCCTCCAATTGTTCCTCGTTAAAATATTTAAAGTGTACTCATTCCGATTACGAGGCCTCGTAAGAGTCCCGTATCGTTATTTTTCGTCACTACCTCCCCGTGCCGGGAGTGGGTAATTTGCGCGCCTGCTGCCTTCCTTGGATGTGGTAGCCGTTTCTCAGGCTCCCTCTCCGGAATCGAACCCTGATTCCCCGTTACCCGTGACAACCATGGTAGTCGCAGAAACTACCATCGAAAGTTGATAAGGCAGACATTTGAAAGATGCGTCGCCGGTACTGGACCATGCGATCGGCAAAAGTTATCCAGATTCATCAAAATTAACGACTTCAGACGCCAGGCCCTCCGTCGATTGGTTTTGATCTAATAAAAGCACTCATTCCATCACTGGTCAGAGTTCTGATTGCATGTATTAGCTCTAGAATTACCACAGTTATCCAAGTAACTGAGTAAGATCTAAGGAACCAAAACTGATATATTGAGCCATTCGCGGTATCGCCTTAATACGGCTTGCACTGAGACATGCATGGCTTAATCTTTGAGACAAGCATATAACTACTGGCAGGATCAACCAGGGAGCTAACTAAAGCTTCCGCTAGAGCCTCAAACGTAACACGACGATGCCGCCGCGACGTTTGCTTCTCTATATACATATGCGCGCGCGGCGTGGTAATAAATAACACGATATGCAACGGCGGCGACCGTCACACGCACACTATTCACACACGCGCCGCGCGCGCAAACGTGGATAAATCTGAACACAGTCAGGTTTAATCGTTGAAAGTATCATCTTAACGAGACACCCCTTAACAATTCCCATTCGCATCAAGCGAAGGAAAAAATTTTAATATCGGTCAACTTTTATGACGCAAACGATCAATCTACGCACGGAGAGTGGAAGGATCGAAAATTGCGACCAAGTTTTGGTATATACGTGGTGTTTCACACACACATATAAAACATCTGATAATAGCCCATTGGTACATCACAAACGTGTGCGATGTGAGCATTGAAAATTTTTATACTGCCGTTCGATAGTCGTATATTTTTCACGGTCTGCGCTCCGAGAGTGTATCAAGATGCGTAATATTTATTTACACTACACATCGCCTCTTTGCGAGAAAAACGTGATATTTCGCAAAATGTTTTTTTTTTTTTATTTGATAATCGAAACCGCCGTATTCAACTTTATTTTGTGCAAAAACGTGGTGTTTTAAAAGTGAAGGACAGCGAGACCATGAGCGAAAAGGACGTCACTACAGTGGTACGTTGCGTTATCGCGTTGTCCCTTTCACATAGTACTCTGTTTTCAACACTGTGACAAGTTAGTTTTCTCTTTAAGCGCCAAAGGTAAGGAGCTCTCAGTTTTCTGCAAAAACGTGATATCACGAGTGTACCACAGTTTTATTGCAAACATATCTTTAAATTCAGTGATATTTTTTGTTATTATACTGTGGTAAAGCAATATAACTCGGTTTTCTTGAAAAAATGTTTCAAATGCAACTTTTTATAAAATCTGATATCACGTTGTTGTTGAAATAATAACATTTTTGAATTGTGATATCATAAGGTGTAACATTGTTGATGATGAATGGTTTTTTATTACAAGAAATGAGTGATGGTCATTTATTGTTGTTCCGTTTTTAGGGTTCCGTAGCCAAAATGGCAAAAACGGAACCCTTATAGTTTCGTCATGTCCGTCTGTCCGTCTGTCCGTCTGTCCGTCTGTCACAGCCGATTTACTCGGAAACTATAAGTACTACAGTGATGAAATTTGATGGGAATATGTGTTGTATGAACCGCTACAAAAATATGACACTAAATAGTAAAAAAAAGAATTGGGGGTGGGGCCCCCCATACATGTAACTGAGGGATGAAATTTTTTTTTTCGATGTACATACCCGTGTGGGGTATCAATGGAAAGGTCTTTTAAAATGATATAAAGTTTTCTAAAAAACATTTTTCTTAAAGTGAACGGTTTTTGAGATATCAGCTCTCAAAGTCGTAAAAAGTATGTCCCCCCCCCTCTATTTTTATAACTACGGGGTATAAAATTCTAAAAAAAATAGAGGTGATGCATGCTAATTAACTCTTTCAACGATTTTTGGTTTGATCAAAGTATCTCTTATAGTTTTTGAGATAGGTTGATTTAACTGTAATTTATTATATTTGCTGCTACGGAACCCTTTGTGCGCGAGCCCGACTCGCACTTGGCCGGTTTTTGTTATTATAGATATGTTTCTTATTTCAATGCAATACATAATGATTTATCACGTTGTAAGCACTAAAAGAAAATACTATTAAGACTTATTTTTTCAGATGGGGACGCGGTCCAAATACTTAGTTTTATTAGCAACAAAAGAAAATAATGACGGAGAACAAAGCAATTCCATTTCTCAAATGGAAATACATGAAAATGAAAGCGACAACAATAATATCGAGCAAGGCGATTCAACTTTTCCAATGGAAACTAACTATGAAAGCAACCGAAATGAGGAGGTGACTGGTTGCAGCGCTGCAGCAGTTGCCGAATGTAAGTAACATTATTAGTTAATTTTATTGTATGTAATGTTATTCGACGCCCGTCTTTTCGTGTGTTTCGTGTGAGGCTTATAGATGGTAAAGTGAAGCGTGGAAAACATTATGGTAGTTATCATAATATTTATCATTTTGATATTGTTTTAGACAAAGAAGACTCAATGGTCACTAATCGTCGCCGTTGTGAATCAACTAGTAGTAGCACCAGTAGTTCCTCAAGTAGCAGTAGTTCATCAAGCAGTGGTCCGTCTTTCTACGAAGGTATAAATTTAATAAAACTCATATTATTGTGGGTACTCGATAACTGTATCTTACATTTATTTACTGACTTATAGATAATTGAAAGTTTAATAGATTTTTTTTGTTTTTTTTTTAGATAGTGATGATTCCGTAAAAGACCCCAACTATGAAATTATGAAACCAGCACGTGTGAGCTCTTCAGAATCTGACGACAACAATGACGTCTATACCAACATCGACTTTCGAAAGGATCAAGACGTTTTTCATTCTAGTGCAGCTACTGTAAGCACAGTACTCAATGCTATAGACCTGAATGTGACCCCAACAGATGAGCATGAAATTGTATTTCATACCGTAAATCAACAGGACCTGCTAATATCAGAAAATGAACCACCTGCCGTCGAAAATGTTAGCACCACGCAAGTAGAGTCAAATGAACCAGATAATACCCCTACTAAAAAAGGTAAAAAAAGGCCCAAAAGAGAATTATTATGGAAAAAAAATGTTGCGAAGCGACTAAGAAACTGTGGAAAATCATACAAATCAACAAAAACTAATAAAATTATACCGGAACGTAAACTAAAACCATCTTGCAAAGAAACATGTACATTTAAATGTGGATCTAATATCACTGAGGAGCAAAGACAACAACTTTTAAAAGAATACTGGGATTTAGGCGAGATTGAAAAGCAATGGTCTTTCATCGCAAACAATATCGAAGTAGTCGTCCCTAAACATCGATACGTTAAAGTTAATCCGGACGGAACCATAGCATTAAATCGTGATAATAATAATGCTTTCTTTTTGACTGTTTCTGGAGTGAAGATTAGAGTATGTAAACTGTTTTTTAAGAACACTTTGGGGATTAATAATCGCCCTATAGAGACGGCTTTAAAGAAAAAAAATAAAGATACTAACATTTCATTAATGAAAGATGTGTGTGGGTGTCATCAAAATCACAACAAAGTGGATGAAAATATAAAAGATGGTGTAAGAGTGTTTATTGAGTCAATACCAAAAATTGAATCGCACTACATTCGTGCTAACTCGAAAAGACATTACATCGATGGTAGCAAAGCTATTACAGATCTCCATAGGGACTATGTTGAACAATGTAAATCCCAAAATACCCGTTTTGCAACATACTTGATGTTCTATCGCATATTTACACAAGAATTTAACATTTCATTCTTTATTCCAAAAAAAGACTTGTGCGATATATGCGAAGTAAATAAAAATAGTACAGCTGAAGAGAAGGAGTTAGGAAAAGAAATCTATGAGATGCATCTAAGAGAAAAGCAATTGTCACGAATTGAGAAGGCAAACGACAAGAATAACAAAAATATTTTAGTTGCTGTTTACGATCTTCAAGCAGTCTTTCAATGCCCTAAGGGTGAAATTTCAGTTTTTTACTATAAGTCAAAACTGAATGTACTTAACTTGACAATTTATAATATTCAGACTAACAATGCTGAATGTTTCGTATGGGATGAATCAAACGCTAACAGAGGCGTAAACGAAATCGGCACTTGTGTATTCAAATATCTGATGAAAGTTTCAGAAACGGCCAAAGATCTGGATGTTGTCTTCTACTCAGATAACTGTGCTGGCCAGCAAAAAAACAAGTTTATGATAGCGATGTACCTATATGCTGTACAGACTTTGCCAAATCTCAAGTCAGTGACACATAAATATTTAATCAAGGGTCACACACAGAATGAAGGCGATTCAGCCCATTCTCAAATAGAAAGAGAAGTAAAACGTCAGTTAAGATCAGGTCCTATGTATACCCCTGACGCATTTATTGGTGCCATAAAAGCTGCCAGAAAAAAAGGGGAGCCTTTCCATGTGAATGAATTGAGTTTCTGTGATATAAATGACTGGAAAAATGTATGCAACGTAAGAAGAAATAAGCATAAAGTGAGAAGAATATTGATTACATTCAATAAAGGCTGACTAACTGTTGATTAGTAATAGTTTTGTCCAAAGAAACCACTGTTTAGCTACAACTATTTCATCTGTTTAATAAATGTTTCTAATTTCAACAATGTGTTTTTATATTATAATTTAGCATAAAATAAAAATAATAGCATCAACAACGTGACAGATTAATTTGCTACATCGTTCTTCTTATACTTTTTCAGAAAAAATGTGACATATTTTTTCCTTTTTTTTTTAATGCTTTTTTTGTCCTAAAATCTTTTAAATTAGGGTATTTTTTTTGCATTATGCAATAGTTAATAAGATAATTCATATAATTTGTTATAGATGTAACCCATAAAAACGTTCATTTACCTAATATACCTTTTTGAAAGTTTAAAAATGCTCTCCTGTAAAATCGCCTTTTTCGAAATAACACGGTTTCGTCGCAAAGAGGCGACATATAGAATACAATCTACGAAACTGACAATCTATCAAACCGTCGGCAGACGCAATGTTACTACTACTGCACGCACACGCACGCACGGGCGACGCGGTACAACAGCGACGAAATAATGATATACATACACGACATACGTACACAATCTCTCACATGCGCACCGCGCATCGCATCACGTCAAAGAAGTCTCTGCTTGTTTAATTTTTGCCGTTACGCCGCGCGCGACTAACGCGCCTCGTGTTTTCAAGGTCAAGTACATAGTATAAAACAAAGTCGCTTTCTCTCTCCCTATGTCCCTTTGTACGCTTAAATCTTTGAAAGTACGCAACGGATTTTGATGAATAATCGTTCAATCAATAATTTATCAATCAATCAATCGATCAATCAATAATTGATCAATCGATGTATCGATCCATCGATCAATCAATAAATCAATAATCGATCAATCAATCAATCGATCAATCAATCGATCAGTCGACGCATCGATCGATCAATCGACGCATCGATCGATCAATGGATGTATCGATCGATCAATCGATCAATCAATCAATGAATCAATAATCGATCAATCAATCAATCAATCGATCAATCAATCGATCAGTCGATCAATCGATCATTCAATCAATCAATCGATCAATCGATCAATCGATGCATCGATCGATCAATGGATGTATCGATCGATCAATCGATCAATCAATCAATAATCGATCTATCAATAATCGATCAATCAATAATTCATCAATCGATAAATCAATCAATCGATATATCGATCGATCAATCAAATCAATCAATCAATACGATCAATCGATCATTCAATCAATCAATCGATCAATCAATCGATCAATCGATCATTGAATCAATCAATCAATCAATCGATATATCGATCGATCAATCGATCAATCAATCAAGAATCGATCAATCAA
>NC_142985.1:14055000-14057500 GCF_061535395.1 Colias eurytheme | reverse complement strand
GTTGCGCGACCCGAGAGCCGCGCACACCTAAATGACGACGCCTATTTAGCAGGCTAGAGTCTCGTTCGTTACCGGAATTAACCAGACAAATCGCTCCACCAACTAAGAACGGCCATGCACCACCACCCACCGAATCAAGAAAGAGCTATTAATCTGTCAATCCTTCCGGTGTCCGGGCCTGGTGAGATTTCCCGTGTTGAGTCAAATTAAGCCGCAGGCTCCACTCCTGGTGGTGCCCTTCCGTCAATTCCTTTAAGTTTCAGCTTTGCAACCATACTCCCCCCGGAGTCCAAAATCTTTGGTTTCCCGGAAGCTGCCCGCCGAGCCATTGTAGTAACGTCGGCGGATCGCTAGATGACATATTTACGGTTAGAACTAGGGCGGTATCTAATCGCCTTCGAACCTCTAACTTTCGTTCTTGATTGATGAAAACACCTTTGGCAAATGCTTTCGCTGATGTTCGTCTTGCGACGATCCAAGAATTTCACCTCTAACGTCGCAATACGAATGCCCCCAGTTATCCCTATTAATCATTACCTCGGAGTTCTGAAAACCAACAAAATAGAACCGAGATCATATTCTATTATTCCATGCACGAAATATTCAAGCGGCATTTTGAGCCCGCTTTGAGCACTCTAATTTGTTCAAAGTAAAATTGTCGGCCCACCTCGACACTCACTGAAGAGCACCGCGATAGGATTTTGATATTGAACCGGCTTTTAACGACCGGCTCACCGACGATATGCTCCGCAAACGTGTCAGTATCACCGCGGATGCGGTGCACCGACAGCGCGGCGCACAAATGCAACTACGAGCTTTTTAACCGCAACAATTTTAGTATACGCTATTGGAGCTGGAATTACCGCGGCTGCTGGCACCAGACTTGCCCTCCAATTGTTCCTCGTTAAAATATTTAAAGTGTACTCATTCCGATTACGAGGCCTCGTAAGAGTCCCGTATCGTTATTTTTCGTCACTACCTCCCCGTGCCGGGAGTGGGTAATTTGCGCGCCTGCTGCCTTCCTTGGATGTGGTAGCCGTTTCTCAGGCTCCCTCTCCGGAATCGAACCCTGATTCCCCGTTACCCGTGACAACCATGGTAGTCGCAGAAACTACCATCGAAAGTTGATAAGGCAGACATTTGAAAGATGCGTCGCCGGTACTGGACCATGCGATCGGCAAAAGTTATCCAGATTCATCAAAATTAACGACTTCAGACGCCAGGCCCTCCGTCGATTGGTTTTGATCTAATAAAAGCACTCATTCCATCACTGGTCAGAGTTCTGATTGCATGTATTAGCTCTAGAATTACCACAGTTATCCAAGTAACTGAGTAAGATCTAAGGAACCAAAACTGATATATTGAGCCATTCGCGGTATCGCCTTAATACGGCTTGCACTGAGACATGCATGGCTTAATCTTTGAGACAAGCATATAACTACTGGCAGGATCAACCAGGGAGCTAACTAAAGCTTCCGCTAGAGCCTCAAACGTAACACGACGATGCCGCCGCGACGTTTGCTTCTCTATATACATATGCGCGCGCGGCGTGGTAATAAATAACACGATATGCAACGGCGGCGACCGTCACACGCACACTATTCACACACGCGCCGCGCGCGCAAACGTGGATAAATCTGAACACAGTCAGGTTTAATCGTTGAAAGTATCATCTTAACGAGACACCCCTTAACAATTCCCATTCGCATCAAGCGAAGGAAAAAATTTTAATATCGGTCAACTTTTATGACGCAAACGATCAATCTACGCACGGAGAGTGGAAGGATCGAAAATTGCGACCAAGTTTTGGTATATACGTGGTGTTTCACACACACATATAAAACATCTGATAATAGCCCATTGGTACATCACAAACGTGTGCGATGTGAGCATTGAAAATTTTTATACTGCCGTTCGATAGTCGTATATTTTTCACGGTCTGCGCTCCGAGAGTGTATCAAGATGCGTAATATTTATTTACACTACACATATAGAATACAATCTACGAAACTGACAATCTATCAAACCGTCGGCAGACGCAATGTTACTACTACTGCACGCACACGCACGCACGGGCGACGCGGTACAACAGCGACGAAATAATGATATACATACACGACATACGTACACAATCTCTCACATGCGCACCGCGCATCGCATCACGTCAAAGAAGTCTCTGCTTGTTTAATTTTTGCCGTTACGCCGCGCGCGACTAACGCGCCTCGTGTTTTCAAGGTCAAGTACATAGTATAAAACAAAGTCGCTTTCTCTCTCCCTATGTCCCTTTGTACGCTTAAATCTTTGAAAGTACGCAACGGATTTTGATGAATAATCGTTCAATCAATAATTTATCAATCAATCAATCGATCAATCAATAATTGATCAATCGATGTATCGATCCATCGATCAATCAATAAATCAATAATCGATCAATCAATCAATCGATCAATCAATCGATCAGTCGACGCATCGATCGATCAATCGACGCATCGATCGATCA
>NC_142985.1:14045000-14047500 GCF_061535395.1 Colias eurytheme | reverse complement strand
TTGTTACGACTTTTACTTCCTCTAAATGATCAAGTTTGGTCAACTTCCCAGCAACGCCGACGGCCGTGAAGCCACCGCGTGTCGGTCCGAAGACCTCACTAAATCATTCAATCGGTAGTAGCGACGGGCGGTGTGTACAAAGGGCAGGGACGTAATCAACGCGAGCTTATGACTCGCGCTTACTAGGAATTCCTCGTTTATGGGGGATAATTGCAAACCCCAATCCCCAGCACGAAGGAGTTTCAACGGGTTGCCCGGGCCTCTAGGCCAGGGAGAACATGTTGATTCCTTCAGTGTAGCGCGCGTGCGGCCCAGGACATCTAAGGGCATCACAGACCTGTTATTGCTCAATCTCGTGCGGCTCAAAGCCGCCGGTCCCTCTAAGAAGAATTTTAATACGCCGCCAGTGAGTTGCGCGACCCGAGAGCCGCGCACACCTAAATGACGACGCCTATTTAGCAGGCTAGAGTCTCGTTCGTTACCGGAATTAACCAGACAAATCGCTCCACCAACTAAGAACGGCCATGCACCACCACCCACCGAATCAAGAAAGAGCTATTAATCTGTCAATCCTTCCGGTGTCCGGGCCTGGTGAGATTTCCCGTGTTGAGTCAAATTAAGCCGCAGGCTCCACTCCTGGTGGTGCCCTTCCGTCAATTCCTTTAAGTTTCAGCTTTGCAACCATACTCCCCCCGGAGTCCAAAATCTTTGGTTTCCCGGAAGCTGCCCGCCGAGCCATTGTAGTAACGTCGGCGGATCGCTAGATGACATATTTACGGTTAGAACTAGGGCGGTATCTAATCGCCTTCGAACCTCTAACTTTCGTTCTTGATTGATGAAAACACCTTTGGCAAATGCTTTCGCTGATGTTCGTCTTGCGACGATCCAAGAATTTCACCTCTAACGTCGCAATACGAATGCCCCCAGTTATCCCTATTAATCATTACCTCGGAGTTCTGAAAACCAACAAAATAGAACCGAGATCATATTCTATTATTCCATGCACGAAATATTCAAGCGGCATTTTGAGCCCGCTTTGAGCACTCTAATTTGTTCAAAGTAAAATTGTCGGCCCACCTCGACACTCACTGAAGAGCACCGCGATAGGATTTTGATATTGAACCGGCTTTTAACGACCGGCTCACCGACGATATGCTCCGCAAACGTGTCAGTATCACCGCGGATGCGGTGCACCGACAGCGCGGCGCACAAATGCAACTACGAGCTTTTTAACCGCAACAATTTTAGTATACGCTATTGGAGCTGGAATTACCGCGGCTGCTGGCACCAGACTTGCCCTCCAATTGTTCCTCGTTAAAATATTTAAAGTGTACTCATTCCGATTACGAGGCCTCGTAAGAGTCCCGTATCGTTATTTTTCGTCACTACCTCCCCGTGCCGGGAGTGGGTAATTTGCGCGCCTGCTGCCTTCCTTGGATGTGGTAGCCGTTTCTCAGGCTCCCTCTCCGGAATCGAACCCTGATTCCCCGTTACCCGTGACAACCATGGTAGTCGCAGAAACTACCATCGAAAGTTGATAAGGCAGACATTTGAAAGATGCGTCGCCGGTACTGGACCATGCGATCGGCAAAAGTTATCCAGATTCATCAAAATTAACGACTTCAGACGCCAGGCCCTCCGTCGATTGGTTTTGATCTAATAAAAGCACTCATTCCATCACTGGTCAGAGTTCTGATTGCATGTATTAGCTCTAGAATTACCACAGTTATCCAAGTAACTGAGTAAGATCTAAGGAACCAAAACTGATATATTGAGCCATTCGCGGTATCGCCTTAATACGGCTTGCACTGAGACATGCATGGCTTAATCTTTGAGACAAGCATATAACTACTGGCAGGATCAACCAGGGAGCTAACTAAAGCTTCCGCTAGAGCCTCAAACGTAACACGACGATGCCGCCGCGACGTTTGCTTCTCTATATACATATGCGCGCGCGGCGTGGTAATAAATAACACGATATGCAACGGCGGCGACCGTCACACGCACACTATTCACACACGCGCCGCGCGCGCAAACGTGGATAAATCTGAACACAGTCAGGTTTAATCGTTGAAAGTATCATCTTAACGAGACACCCCTTAACAATTCCCATTCGCATCAAGCGAAGGAAAAAATTTTAATATCGGTCAACTTTTATGACGCAAACGATCAATCTACGCACGGAGAGTGGAAGGATCGAAAATTGCGACCAAGTTTTGGTATATACGTGGTGTTTCACACACACATATAAAACATCTGATAATAGCCCATTGGTACATCACAAACGTGTGCGATGTGAGCATTGAAAATTTTTATACTGCCGTTCGATAGTCGTATATTTTTCACGGTCTGCGCTCCGAGAGTGTATCAAGATGCGTAATATTTATTTACACTACACATATAGAATACAATCTACGAAACTGACAATCTATCAAACCGTCGGCAGACGCAATGTTACTACTACTGCACGCACACGCACGCACGGGCGACGCGGTACAAC
>NC_142985.1:14030000-14037500 GCF_061535395.1 Colias eurytheme | reverse complement strand
CCTGCAGTTCACACTATGACGCGCAGTTAACTGCGTTCTTCATCGACCCGCGAGCCAAGTGATCCACCGTTCAGGGTAATAGTTTATTTAATAATGTTTTCGTTTAATAATCAAAGCGTTGTGCGCGCTCTTTTATGTAACGTTTGCGTGCGTGTACATAGGTTAAAATATGTACCGCGGCGCTTTCGCGAATCACTCTAACACGTCATATACACTGACATGTTAGAGGTATTCGTTTTTTTTTTTTTTTTTTTTTTTTTAACGGATGCAGTCACATTCACGCGTCCCACGACACTCGTTCGTACTAATACACAAACACACACGAGGCGCGTATGCGAGTAGTGCGAGAGTGCGCAGTGCGTCGTTACGTTAATGATCCTTCCGCAGGTTCCCCTACGGAAACCTTGTTACGACTTTTACTTCCTCTAAATGATCAAGTTTGGTCAACTTCCCAGCAACGCCGACGGCCGTGAAGCCACCGCGTGTCGGTCCGAAGACCTCACTAAATCATTCAATCGGTAGTAGCGACGGGCGGTGTGTACAAAGGGCAGGGACGTAATCAACGCGAGCTTATGACTCGCGCTTACTAGGAATTCCTCGTTTATGGGGGATAATTGCAAACCCCAATCCCCAGCACGAAGGAGTTTCAACGGGTTGCCCGGGCCTCTAGGCCAGGGAGAACATGTTGATTCCTTCAGTGTAGCGCGCGTGCGGCCCAGGACATCTAAGGGCATCACAGACCTGTTATTGCTCAATCTCGTGCGGCTCAAAGCCGCCGGTCCCTCTAAGAAGAATTTTAATACGCCGCCAGTGAGTTGCGCGACCCGAGAGCCGCGCACACCTAAATGACGACGCCTATTTAGCAGGCTAGAGTCTCGTTCGTTACCGGAATTAACCAGACAAATCGCTCCACCAACTAAGAACGGCCATGCACCACCACCCACCGAATCAAGAAAGAGCTATTAATCTGTCAATCCTTCCGGTGTCCGGGCCTGGTGAGATTTCCCGTGTTGAGTCAAATTAAGCCGCAGGCTCCACTCCTGGTGGTGCCCTTCCGTCAATTCCTTTAAGTTTCAGCTTTGCAACCATACTCCCCCCGGAGTCCAAAATCTTTGGTTTCCCGGAAGCTGCCCGCCGAGCCATTGTAGTAACGTCGGCGGATCGCTAGATGACATATTTACGGTTAGAACTAGGGCGGTATCTAATCGCCTTCGAACCTCTAACTTTCGTTCTTGATTGATGAAAACACCTTTGGCAAATGCTTTCGCTGATGTTCGTCTTGCGACGATCCAAGAATTTCACCTCTAACGTCGCAATACGAATGCCCCCAGTTATCCCTATTAATCATTACCTCGGAGTTCTGAAAACCAACAAAATAGAACCGAGATCATATTCTATTATTCCATGCACGAAATATTCAAGCGGCATTTTGAGCCCGCTTTGAGCACTCTAATTTGTTCAAAGTAAAATTGTCGGCCCACCTCGACACTCACTGAAGAGCACCGCGATAGGATTTTGATATTGAACCGGCTTTTAACGACCGGCTCACCGACGATATGCTCCGCAAACGTGTCAGTATCACCGCGGATGCGGTGCACCGACAGCGCGGCGCACAAATGCAACTACGAGCTTTTTAACCGCAACAATTTTAGTATACGCTATTGGAGCTGGAATTACCGCGGCTGCTGGCACCAGACTTGCCCTCCAATTGTTCCTCGTTAAAATATTTAAAGTGTACTCATTCCGATTACGAGGCCTCGTAAGAGTCCCGTATCGTTATTTTTCGTCACTACCTCCCCGTGCCGGGAGTGGGTAATTTGCGCGCCTGCTGCCTTCCTTGGATGTGGTAGCCGTTTCTCAGGCTCCCTCTCCGGAATCGAACCCTGATTCCCCGTTACCCGTGACAACCATGGTAGTCGCAGAAACTACCATCGAAAGTTGATAAGGCAGACATTTGAAAGATGCGTCGCCGGTACTGGACCATGCGATCGGCAAAAGTTATCCAGATTCATCAAAATTAACGACTTCAGACGCCAGGCCCTCCGTCGATTGGTTTTGATCTAATAAAAGCACTCATTCCATCACTGGTCAGAGTTCTGATTGCATGTATTAGCTCTAGAATTACCACAGTTATCCAAGTAACTGAGTAAGATCTAAGGAACCAAAACTGATATATTGAGCCATTCGCGGTATCGCCTTAATACGGCTTGCACTGAGACATGCATGGCTTAATCTTTGAGACAAGCATATAACTACTGGCAGGATCAACCAGGGAGCTAACTAAAGCTTCCGCTAGAGCCTCAAACGTAACACGACGATGCCGCCGCGACGTTTGCTTCTCTATATACATATGCGCGCGCGGCGTGGTAATAAATAACACGATATGCAACGGCGGCGACCGTCACACGCACACTATTCACACACGCGCCGCGCGCGCAAACGTGGATAAATCTGAACACAGTCAGGTTTAATCGTTGAAAGTATCATCTTAACGAGACACCCCTTAACAATTCCCATTCGCATCAAGCGAAGGAAAAAATTTTAATATCGGTCAACTTTTATGACGCAAACGATCAATCTACGCACGGAGAGTGGAAGGATCGAAAATTGCGACCAAGTTTTGGTATATACGTGGTGTTTCACACACACATATAAAACATCTGATAATAGCCCATTGGTACATCACAAACGTGTGCGATGTGAGCATTGAAAATTTTTATACTGCCGTTCGATAGTCGTATATTTTTCACGGTCTGCGCTCCGAGAGTGTATCAAGATGCGTAATATTTATTTACACTACACATCGCCTCTTTGCGAGAAAAACGTGATATTTCGCAAAATGTTTTTTTTTTTTTATTTGATAATCGAAACCGCCGTATTCAACTTTATTTTGTGCAAAAACGTGGTGTTTTAAAAGTGAAGGACAGCGAGACCATGAGCGAAAAGGACGTCACTACAGTGGTACGTTGCGTTATCGCGTTGTCCCTTTCACATAGTACTCTGTTTTCAACACTGTGACAAGTTAGTTTTCTCTTTAAGCGCCAAAGGTAAGGAGCTCTCAGTTTTCTGCAAAAACGTGATATCACGAGTGTACCACAGTTTTATTGCAAACATATCTTTAAATTCAGTGATATTTTTTGTTATTATACTGTGGTAAAGCAATATAACTCGGTTTTCTTGAAAAAATGTTTCAAATGCAACTTTTTATAAAATCTGATATCACGTTGTTGTTGAAATAATAACATTTTTGAATTGTGATATCATAAGGTGTAACATTGTTGATGATGAATGGTTTTTTATTACAAGAAATGAGTGATGGTCATTTATTGTTGTTCCGTTTTTATAGATATGTTTCTTATTTCAATGCAATACATAATGATTTATCACGTTGTAAGCACTAAAAGAAAATACTATTAAGACTTATTTTTTCAGATGGGGACGCGGTCCAAATACTTAGTTTTATTAGCAACAAAAGAAAATAATGACGGAGAACAAAGCAATTCCATTTCTCAAATGGAAATACATGAAAATGAAAGCGACAACAATAATATCGAGCAAGGCGATTCAACTTTTCCAATGGAAACTAACTATGAAAGCAACCGAAATGAGGAGGTGACTGGTTGCAGCGCTGCAGCAGTTGCCGAATGTAAGTAACATTATTAGTTAATTTTATTGTATGTAATGTTATTCGACGCCCGTCTTTTCGTGTGTTTCGTGTGAGGCTTATAGATGGTAAAGTGAAGCGTGGAAAACATTATGGTAGTTATCATAATATTTATCATTTTGATATTGTTTTAGACAAAGAAGACTCAATGGTCACTAATCGTCGCCGTTGTGAATCAACTAGTAGTAGCACCAGTAGTTCCTCAAGTAGCAGTAGTTCATCAAGCAGTGGTCCGTCTTTCTACGAAGGTATAAATTTAATAAAACTCATATTATTGTGGGTACTCGATAACTGTATCTTACATTTATTTACTGACTTATAGATAATTGAAAGTTTAATAGATTTTTTTTGTTTTTTTTTTAGATAGTGATGATTCCGTAAAAGACCCCAACTATGAAATTATGAAACCAGCACGTGTGAGCTCTTCAGAATCTGACGACAACAATGACGTCTATACCAACATCGACTTTCGAAAGGATCAAGACGTTTTTCATTCTAGTGCAGCTACTGTAAGCACAGTACTCAATGCTATAGACCTGAATGTGACCCCAACAGATGAGCATGAAATTGTATTTCATACCGTAAATCAACAGGACCTGCTAATATCAGAAAATGAACCACCTGCCGTCGAAAATGTTAGCACCACGCAAGTAGAGTCAAATGAACCAGATAATACCCCTACTAAAAAAGGTAAAAAAAGGCCCAAAAGAGAATTATTATGGAAAAAAAATGTTGCGAAGCGACTAAGAAACTGTGGAAAATCATACAAATCAACAAAAACTAATAAAATTATACCGGAACGTAAACTAAAACCATCTTGCAAAGAAACATGTACATTTAAATGTGGATCTAATATCACTGAGGAGCAAAGACAACAACTTTTAAAAGAATACTGGGATTTAGGCGAGATTGAAAAGCAATGGTCTTTCATCGCAAACAATATCGAAGTAGTCGTCCCTAAACATCGATACGTTAAAGTTAATCCGGACGGAACCATAGCATTAAATCGTGATAATAATAATGCTTTCTTTTTGACTGTTTCTGGAGTGAAGATTAGAGTATGTAAACTGTTTTTTAAGAACACTTTGGGGATTAATAATCGCCCTATAGAGACGGCTTTAAAGAAAAAAAATAAAGATACTAACATTTCATTAATGAAAGATGTGTGTGGGTGTCATCAAAATCACAACAAAGTGGATGAAAATATAAAAGATGGTGTAAGAGTGTTTATTGAGTCAATACCAAAAATTGAATCGCACTACATTCGTGCTAACTCGAAAAGACATTACATCGATGGTAGCAAAGCTATTACAGATCTCCATAGGGACTATGTTGAACAATGTAAATCCCAAAATACCCGTTTTGCAACATACTTGATGTTCTATCGCATATTTACACAAGAATTTAACATTTCATTCTTTATTCCAAAAAAAGACTTGTGCGATATATGCGAAGTAAATAAAAATAGTACAGCTGAAGAGAAGGAGTTAGGAAAAGAAATCTATGAGATGCATCTAAGAGAAAAGCAATTGTCACGAATTGAGAAGGCAAACGACAAGAATAACAAAAATATTTTAGTTGCTGTTTACGATCTTCAAGCAGTCTTTCAATGCCCTAAGGGTGAAATTTCAGTTTTTTACTATAAGTCAAAACTGAATGTACTTAACTTGACAATTTATAATATTCAGACTAACAATGCTGAATGTTTCGTATGGGATGAATCAAACGCTAACAGAGGCGTAAACGAAATCGGCACTTGTGTATTCAAATATCTGATGAAAGTTTCAGAAACGGCCAAAGATCTGGATGTTGTCTTCTACTCAGATAACTGTGCTGGCCAGCAAAAAAACAAGTTTATGATAGCGATGTACCTATATGCTGTACAGACTTTGCCAAATCTCAAGTCAGTGACACATAAATATTTAATCAAGGGTCACACACAGAATGAAGGCGATTCAGCCCATTCTCAAATAGAAAGAGAAGTAAAACGTCAGTTAAGATCAGGTCCTATGTATACCCCTGACGCATTTATTGGTGCCATAAAAGCTGCCAGAAAAAAAGGGGAGCCTTTCCATGTGAATGAATTGAGTTTCTGTGATATAAATGACTGGAAAAATGTATGCAATGTAAGAAGAAATAAGCATAAAGTGAGAAGAATATTGATTACATTCAATAAAGGCTGACTAACTGTTGATTAGTAATAGTTTTGTCCAAAGAAACCACTGTTTAGCTACAACTATTTCATCTGTTTAATAAATGTTTCTAATTTCAACAATGTGTTTTTATATTATAATTTAGCATAAAATAAAAATAATAGCATCAACAACGTGACAGATTAATTTGCTACATCGTTCTTCTTATACTTTTTCAGAAAAAATGTGACATATTTTTTCCTTTTTTTTTTAATGCTTTTTTTGTCCTAAAATCTTTTAAATTAGGGTATTTTTTTTGCATTATGCAATAGTTAATAAGATAATTCATATAATTTGTTATAGATGTAACCCATAAAAACGTTCATTTACCTAATATACCTTTTTGAAAGTTTAAAAATGCTCTCCTGTAAAATCGCCTTTTTCGAAATAACACGGTTTCGTCGCAAAGAGGCGACATATAGAATACAATCTACGAAACTGACAATCTATCAAACCGTCGGCAGACGCAATGTTACTACTACTGCACGCACACGCACGCACGGGCGACGCGGTACAACAGCGACGAAATAATGATATACATACACGACATACGTACACAATCTCTCACATGCGCACCGCGCATCGCATCACGTCAAAGAAGTCTCTGCTTGTTTAATTTTTGCCGTTACGCCGCGCGCGACTAACGCGCCTCGTGTTTTCAAGGTCAAGTACATAGTATAAAACAAAGTCGCTTTCTCTCTCCCTATGTCCCTTTGTACGCTTAAATCTTTGAAAGTACGCAACGGATTTTGATGAATAATCGTTCAATCAATAATTTATCAATCAATCAATCGATCAATCAATAATTGATCAATCGATGTATCGATCCATCGATCAATCAATAAATCAATAATCGATCAATCAATCAATCGATCAATCAATCGATCAGTCGACGCATCGATCGATCAATCGACGCATCGATCGATCAATGGATGTATCGATCGATCAATCGATCAATCAATCAATGAATCAATAATCGATCAATCAATCAATCAATCGATCAATCAATCGATCAGTCGATCAATCGATCATTCAATCAATCAATCGATCAATCGATCAATCGATGCATCGATCGATCAATGGATGTATCGATCGATCAATCGATCAATCAATCAATAATCGATCTATCAATAATCGATCAATCAATAATTCATCAATCGATAAATCAATCAATCGATATATCGATCGATCAATCAAATCAATCAATCAATACGATCAATCGATCATTCAATCAATCAATCGATCAATCAATCGATCAATCGATCATTGAATCAATCAATCAATCAATCGATATATCGATCGATCAATCGATCAATCAATCAAGAATCGATCAATCAATAATTGATCAATCGATCAATCGATATATCGATCATTTCTTTCTTTATATTCAAGCTACATTCACATATTGTTACATTCACAATACTTTAGGGGAAATATTTATAAACAACAATATTTGATATTTTTGCGATTAATTGTTTTAACGAAGTGTCTAGTCGTCCGCTAAACGGATGAATAAAATAAATTGGTCGTCCGATTACCGGATGAATAAAATAATTTAATCGTCCGATTACCGGATGAATAAAATAATTTAATCGTCTGATTATTCGGATTAATAGATAACCTTTTAACACTAAAGCCAGTTGG
>NC_142985.1:14020000-14022500 GCF_061535395.1 Colias eurytheme | reverse complement strand
CCGGAAGCTGCCCGCCGAGCCATTGTAGTAACGTCGGCGGATCGCTAGATGACATATTTACGGTTAGAACTAGGGCGGTATCTAATCGCCTTCGAACCTCTAACTTTCGTTCTTGATTGATGAAAACACCTTTGGCAAATGCTTTCGCTGATGTTCGTCTTGCGACGATCCAAGAATTTCACCTCTAACGTCGCAATACGAATGCCCCCAGTTATCCCTATTAATCATTACCTCGGAGTTCTGAAAACCAACAAAATAGAACCGAGATCATATTCTATTATTCCATGCACGAAATATTCAAGCGGCATTTTGAGCCCGCTTTGAGCACTCTAATTTGTTCAAAGTAAAATTGTCGGCCCACCTCGACACTCACTGAAGAGCACCGCGATAGGATTTTGATATTGAACCGGCTTTTAACGACCGGCTCACCGACGATATGCTCCGCAAACGTGTCAGTATCACCGCGGATGCGGTGCACCGACAGCGCGGCGCACAAATGCAACTACGAGCTTTTTAACCGCAACAATTTTAGTATACGCTATTGGAGCTGGAATTACCGCGGCTGCTGGCACCAGACTTGCCCTCCAATTGTTCCTCGTTAAAATATTTAAAGTGTACTCATTCCGATTACGAGGCCTCGTAAGAGTCCCGTATCGTTATTTTTCGTCACTACCTCCCCGTGCCGGGAGTGGGTAATTTGCGCGCCTGCTGCCTTCCTTGGATGTGGTAGCCGTTTCTCAGGCTCCCTCTCCGGAATCGAACCCTGATTCCCCGTTACCCGTGACAACCATGGTAGTCGCAGAAACTACCATCGAAAGTTGATAAGGCAGACATTTGAAAGATGCGTCGCCGGTACTGGACCATGCGATCGGCAAAAGTTATCCAGATTCATCAAAATTAACGACTTCAGACGCCAGGCCCTCCGTCGATTGGTTTTGATCTAATAAAAGCACTCATTCCATCACTGGTCAGAGTTCTGATTGCATGTATTAGCTCTAGAATTACCACAGTTATCCAAGTAACTGAGTAAGATCTAAGGAACCAAAACTGATATATTGAGCCATTCGCGGTATCGCCTTAATACGGCTTGCACTGAGACATGCATGGCTTAATCTTTGAGACAAGCATATAACTACTGGCAGGATCAACCAGGGAGCTAACTAAAGCTTCCGCTAGAGCCTCAAACGTAACACGACGATGCCGCCGCGACGTTTGCTTCTCTATATACATATGCGCGCGCGGCGTGGTAATAAATAACACGATATGCAACGGCGGCGACCGTCACACGCACACTATTCACACACGCGCCGCGCGCGCAAACGTGGATAAATCTGAACACAGTCAGGTTTAATCGTTGAAAGTATCATCTTAACGAGACACCCCTTAACAATTCCCATTCGCATCAAGCGAAGGAAAAAATTTTAATATCGGTCAACTTTTATGACGCAAACGATCAATCTACGCACGGAGAGTGGAAGGATCGAAAATTGCGACCAAGTTTTGGTATATACGTGGTGTTTCACACACACATATAAAACATCTGATAATAGCCCATTGGTACATCACAAACGTGTGCGATGTGAGCATTGAAAATTTTTATACTGCCGTTCGATAGTCGTATATTTTTCACGGTCTGCGCTCCGAGAGTGTATCAAGATGCGTAATATTTATTTACACTACACATATAGAATACAATCTACGAAACTGACAATCTATCAAACCGTCGGCAGACGCAATGTTACTACTACTGCACGCACACGCACGCACGGGCGACGCGGTACAACAGCGACGAAATAATGATATACATACACGACATACGTACACAATCTCTCACATGCGCACCGCGCATCGCATCACGTCAAAGAAGTCTCTGCTTGTTTAATTTTTGCCGTTACGCCGCGCGCGACTAACGCGCCTCGTGTTTTCAAGGTCAAGTACATAGTATAAAACAAAGTCGCTTTCTCTCTCCCTATGTCCCTTTGTACGCTTAAATCTTTGAAAGTACGCAACGGATTTTGATGAATAATCGTTCAATCAATAATTTATCAATCAATCAATCGATCAATCAATAATTGATCAATCGATGTATCGATCCATCGATCAATCAATAAATCAATAATCGATCAATCAATCAATCGATCAATCAATCGATCAGTCGACGCATCGATCGATCAATCGACGCATCGATCGATCAATGGATGTATCGATCGATCAATCGATCAATCAATCAATGAATCAATAATCGATCAATCAATCAATCAATCGATCAATCAATCGATCAGTCGATCAATCGATCATTCAATCAATCAATCGATCAATCGATCAATCGATGCATCGATCGATCAATGGATGTATCGATCGATCAATCGATCAATCAATCAATAATCGATCTATCAATAATCGATCAATCAATAATTCATCAATCGATAAATCAATCAATCGATATATCGATCGATCAATCAAATCAATCAATCAATACGATCAATCGATCATTCAATCA
>NC_142985.1:14010000-14012500 GCF_061535395.1 Colias eurytheme | reverse complement strand
GCGGCCCAGGACATCTAAGGGCATCACAGACCTGTTATTGCTCAATCTCGTGCGGCTCAAAGCCGCCGGTCCCTCTAAGAAGAATTTTAATACGCCGCCAGTGAGTTGCGCGACCCGAGAGCCGCGCACACCTAAATGACGACGCCTATTTAGCAGGCTAGAGTCTCGTTCGTTACCGGAATTAACCAGACAAATCGCTCCACCAACTAAGAACGGCCATGCACCACCACCCACCGAATCAAGAAAGAGCTATTAATCTGTCAATCCTTCCGGTGTCCGGGCCTGGTGAGATTTCCCGTGTTGAGTCAAATTAAGCCGCAGGCTCCACTCCTGGTGGTGCCCTTCCGTCAATTCCTTTAAGTTTCAGCTTTGCAACCATACTCCCCCCGGAGTCCAAAATCTTTGGTTTCCCGGAAGCTGCCCGCCGAGCCATTGTAGTAACGTCGGCGGATCGCTAGATGACATATTTACGGTTAGAACTAGGGCGGTATCTAATCGCCTTCGAACCTCTAACTTTCGTTCTTGATTGATGAAAACACCTTTGGCAAATGCTTTCGCTGATGTTCGTCTTGCGACGATCCAAGAATTTCACCTCTAACGTCGCAATACGAATGCCCCCAGTTATCCCTATTAATCATTACCTCGGAGTTCTGAAAACCAACAAAATAGAACCGAGATCATATTCTATTATTCCATGCACGAAATATTCAAGCGGCATTTTGAGCCCGCTTTGAGCACTCTAATTTGTTCAAAGTAAAATTGTCGGCCCACCTCGACACTCACTGAAGAGCACCGCGATAGGATTTTGATATTGAACCGGCTTTTAACGACCGGCTCACCGACGATATGCTCCGCAAACGTGTCAGTATCACCGCGGATGCGGTGCACCGACAGCGCGGCGCACAAATGCAACTACGAGCTTTTTAACCGCAACAATTTTAGTATACGCTATTGGAGCTGGAATTACCGCGGCTGCTGGCACCAGACTTGCCCTCCAATTGTTCCTCGTTAAAATATTTAAAGTGTACTCATTCCGATTACGAGGCCTCGTAAGAGTCCCGTATCGTTATTTTTCGTCACTACCTCCCCGTGCCGGGAGTGGGTAATTTGCGCGCCTGCTGCCTTCCTTGGATGTGGTAGCCGTTTCTCAGGCTCCCTCTCCGGAATCGAACCCTGATTCCCCGTTACCCGTGACAACCATGGTAGTCGCAGAAACTACCATCGAAAGTTGATAAGGCAGACATTTGAAAGATGCGTCGCCGGTACTGGACCATGCGATCGGCAAAAGTTATCCAGATTCATCAAAATTAACGACTTCAGACGCCAGGCCCTCCGTCGATTGGTTTTGATCTAATAAAAGCACTCATTCCATCACTGGTCAGAGTTCTGATTGCATGTATTAGCTCTAGAATTACCACAGTTATCCAAGTAACTGAGTAAGATCTAAGGAACCAAAACTGATATATTGAGCCATTCGCGGTATCGCCTTAATACGGCTTGCACTGAGACATGCATGGCTTAATCTTTGAGACAAGCATATAACTACTGGCAGGATCAACCAGGGAGCTAACTAAAGCTTCCGCTAGAGCCTCAAACGTAACACGACGATGCCGCCGCGACGTTTGCTTCTCTATATACATATGCGCGCGCGGCGTGGTAATAAATAACACGATATGCAACGGCGGCGACCGTCACACGCACACTATTCACACACGCGCCGCGCGCGCAAACGTGGATAAATCTGAACACAGTCAGGTTTAATCGTTGAAAGTATCATCTTAACGAGACACCCCTTAACAATTCCCATTCGCATCAAGCGAAGGAAAAAATTTTAATATCGGTCAACTTTTATGACGCAAACGATCAATCTACGCACGGAGAGTGGAAGGATCGAAAATTGCGACCAAGTTTTGGTATATACGTGGTGTTTCACACACACATATAAAACATCTGATAATAGCCCATTGGTACATCACAAACGTGTGCGATGTGAGCATTGAAAATTTTTATACTGCCGTTCGATAGTCGTATATTTTTCACGGTCTGCGCTCCGAGAGTGTATCAAGATGCGTAATATTTATTTACACTACACATATAGAATACAATCTACGAAACTGACAATCTATCAAACCGTCGGCAGACGCAATGTTACTACTACTGCACGCACACGCACGCACGGGCGACGCGGTACAACAGCGACGAAATAATGATATACATACACGACATACGTACACAATCTCTCACATGCGCACCGCGCATCGCATCACGTCAAAGAAGTCTCTGCTTGTTTAATTTTTGCCGTTACGCCGCGCGCGACTAACGCGCCTCGTGTTTTCAAGGTCAAGTACATAGTATAAAACAAAGTCGCTTTCTCTCTCCCTATGTCCCTTTGTACGCTTAAATCTTTGAAAGTACGCAACGGATTTTGATGAATAATCGTTCAATCAATAATTTATCAATCAATCAATCGATCAATCAATAATTGATCAATCGATGTATC
>NC_142985.1:14000000-14002500 GCF_061535395.1 Colias eurytheme | reverse complement strand
AATACACAAACACACACGAGGCGCGTATGCGAGTAGTGCGAGAGTGCGCAGTGCGTCGTTACGTTAATGATCCTTCCGCAGGTTCCCCTACGGAAACCTTGTTACGACTTTTACTTCCTCTAAATGATCAAGTTTGGTCAACTTCCCAGCAACGCCGACGGCCGTGAAGCCACCGCGTGTCGGTCCGAAGACCTCACTAAATCATTCAATCGGTAGTAGCGACGGGCGGTGTGTACAAAGGGCAGGGACGTAATCAACGCGAGCTTATGACTCGCGCTTACTAGGAATTCCTCGTTTATGGGGGATAATTGCAAACCCCAATCCCCAGCACGAAGGAGTTTCAACGGGTTGCCCGGGCCTCTAGGCCAGGGAGAACATGTTGATTCCTTCAGTGTAGCGCGCGTGCGGCCCAGGACATCTAAGGGCATCACAGACCTGTTATTGCTCAATCTCGTGCGGCTCAAAGCCGCCGGTCCCTCTAAGAAGAATTTTAATACGCCGCCAGTGAGTTGCGCGACCCGAGAGCCGCGCACACCTAAATGACGACGCCTATTTAGCAGGCTAGAGTCTCGTTCGTTACCGGAATTAACCAGACAAATCGCTCCACCAACTAAGAACGGCCATGCACCACCACCCACCGAATCAAGAAAGAGCTATTAATCTGTCAATCCTTCCGGTGTCCGGGCCTGGTGAGATTTCCCGTGTTGAGTCAAATTAAGCCGCAGGCTCCACTCCTGGTGGTGCCCTTCCGTCAATTCCTTTAAGTTTCAGCTTTGCAACCATACTCCCCCCGGAGTCCAAAATCTTTGGTTTCCCGGAAGCTGCCCGCCGAGCCATTGTAGTAACGTCGGCGGATCGCTAGATGACATATTTACG
This sequence comes from Colias eurytheme, assembly GCF_061535395.1. Classification (NCBI taxonomy): domain Eukaryota; kingdom Metazoa; phylum Arthropoda; class Insecta; order Lepidoptera; family Pieridae; genus Colias; species Colias eurytheme. The sequence continues at coordinate 14,001,624 of NC_142985.1, read as the reverse complement.
GTTAGAACTAGGGCGGTATCTAATCGCCTTCGAACCTCTAACTTTCGTTCTTGATTGATGAAAACACCTTTGGCAAATGCTTTCGCTGATGTTCGTCTTGCGACGATCCAAGAATTTCACCTCTAACGTCGCAATACGAATGCCCCCAGTTATCCCTATTAATCATTACCTCGGAGTTCTGAAAACCAACAAAATAGAACCGAGATCATATTCTATTATTCCATGCACGAAATATTCAAGCGGCATTTTGAGCCCGCTTTGAGCACTCTAATTTGTTCAAAGTAAAATTGTCGGCCCACCTCGACACTCACTGAAGAGCACCGCGATAGGATTTTGATATTGAACCGGCTTTTAACGACCGGCTCACCGACGATATGCTCCGCAAACGTGTCAGTATCACCGCGGATGCGGTGCACCGACAGCGCGGCGCACAAATGCAACTACGAGCTTTTTAACCGCAACAATTTTAGTATACGCTATTGGAGCTGGAATTACCGCGGCTGCTGGCACCAGACTTGCCCTCCAATTGTTCCTCGTTAAAATATTTAAAGTGTACTCATTCCGATTACGAGGCCTCGTAAGAGTCCCGTATCGTTATTTTTCGTCACTACCTCCCCGTGCCGGGAGTGGGTAATTTGCGCGCCTGCTGCCTTCCTTGGATGTGGTAGCCGTTTCTCAGGCTCCCTCTCCGGAATCGAACCCTGATTCCCCGTTACCCGTGACAACCATGGTAGTCGCAGAAACTACCATCGAAAGTTGATAAGGCAGACATTTGAAAGATGCGTCGCCGGTACTGGACCATGCGATCGGCAAAAGTTATCCAGATTCATCAAAATTAACGACTTCAGACGCCAGGCCCTCCGTCGATTGGTTTTGATCTAATAAAAGCACTCATTCCATCACTGGTCAGAGTTCTGATTGCATGTATTAGCTCTAGAATTACCACAGTTATCCAAGTAACTGAGTAAGATCTAAGGAACCAAAACTGATATATTGAGCCATTCGCGGTATCGCCTTAATACGGCTTGCACTGAGACATGCATGGCTTAATCTTTGAGACAAGCATATAACTACTGGCAGGATCAACCAGGGAGCTAACTAAAGCTTCCGCTAGAGCCTCAAACGTAACACGACGATGCCGCCGCGACGTTTGCTTCTCTATATACATATGCGCGCGCGGCGTGGTAATAAATAACACGATATGCAACGGCGGCGACCGTCACACGCACACTATTCACACACGCGCCGCGCGCGCAAACGTGGATAAATCTGAACACAGTCAGGTTTAATCGTTGAAAGTATCATCTTAACGAGACACCCCTTAACAATTCCCATTCGCATCAAGCGAAGGAAAAAATTTTAATATCGGTCAACTTTTATGACGCAAACGATCAATCTACGCACGGAGAGTGGAAGGATCGAAAATTGCGACCAAGTTTTGGTATATACGTGGTGTTTCACACACACATATAAAACATCTGATAATAGCCCATTGGTACATCACAAACGTGTGCGATGTGAGCATTGAAAATTTTTATACTGCCGTTCGATAGTCGTATATTTTTCACGGTCTGCGCTCCGAGAGTGTATCAAGATGCGTAATATTTATTTACACTACACATAT
>NC_142985.1:13987500-13992500 GCF_061535395.1 Colias eurytheme | reverse complement strand
GTGTGGATTGTTGTTTTTATACAGCCGGCCCTCAGACAGGAGTGGTCCTGGATATTTCTCCACGGACCGCAATGTGCGTTCGAAATGTCGATGTTCAAATGTGTCCTGCAGTTCACACTATGACGCGCAGTTAACTGCGTTCTTCATCGACCCGCGAGCCAAGTGATCCACCGTTCAGGGTAATAGTTTATTTAATAATGTTTTCGTTTAATAATCAAAGCGTTGTGCGCGCTCTTTTATGTAACGTTTGCGTGCGTGTACATAGGTTAAAATATGTACCGCGGCGCTTTCGCGAATCACTCTAACACGTCATATACACTGACATGTTAGAGGTATTCGTTTTTTTTTTTTTTTTTTTTTTTTTAACGGATGCAGTCACATTCACGCGTCCCACGACACTCGTTCGTACTAATACACAAACACACACGAGGCGCGTATGCGAGTAGTGCGAGAGTGCGCAGTGCGTCGTTACGTTAATGATCCTTCCGCAGGTTCCCCTACGGAAACCTTGTTACGACTTTTACTTCCTCTAAATGATCAAGTTTGGTCAACTTCCCAGCAACGCCGACGGCCGTGAAGCCACCGCGTGTCGGTCCGAAGACCTCACTAAATCATTCAATCGGTAGTAGCGACGGGCGGTGTGTACAAAGGGCAGGGACGTAATCAACGCGAGCTTATGACTCGCGCTTACTAGGAATTCCTCGTTTATGGGGGATAATTGCAAACCCCAATCCCCAGCACGAAGGAGTTTCAACGGGTTGCCCGGGCCTCTAGGCCAGGGAGAACATGTTGATTCCTTCAGTGTAGCGCGCGTGCGGCCCAGGACATCTAAGGGCATCACAGACCTGTTATTGCTCAATCTCGTGCGGCTCAAAGCCGCCGGTCCCTCTAAGAAGAATTTTAATACGCCGCCAGTGAGTTGCGCGACCCGAGAGCCGCGCACACCTAAATGACGACGCCTATTTAGCAGGCTAGAGTCTCGTTCGTTACCGGAATTAACCAGACAAATCGCTCCACCAACTAAGAACGGCCATGCACCACCACCCACCGAATCAAGAAAGAGCTATTAATCTGTCAATCCTTCCGGTGTCCGGGCCTGGTGAGATTTCCCGTGTTGAGTCAAATTAAGCCGCAGGCTCCACTCCTGGTGGTGCCCTTCCGTCAATTCCTTTAAGTTTCAGCTTTGCAACCATACTCCCCCCGGAGTCCAAAATCTTTGGTTTCCCGGAAGCTGCCCGCCGAGCCATTGTAGTAACGTCGGCGGATCGCTAGATGACATATTTACGGTTAGAACTAGGGCGGTATCTAATCGCCTTCGAACCTCTAACTTTCGTTCTTGATTGATGAAAACACCTTTGGCAAATGCTTTCGCTGATGTTCGTCTTGCGACGATCCAAGAATTTCACCTCTAACGTCGCAATACGAATGCCCCCAGTTATCCCTATTAATCATTACCTCGGAGTTCTGAAAACCAACAAAATAGAACCGAGATCATATTCTATTATTCCATGCACGAAATATTCAAGCGGCATTTTGAGCCCGCTTTGAGCACTCTAATTTGTTCAAAGTAAAATTGTCGGCCCACCTCGACACTCACTGAAGAGCACCGCGATAGGATTTTGATATTGAACCGGCTTTTAACGACCGGCTCACCGACGATATGCTCCGCAAACGTGTCAGTATCACCGCGGATGCGGTGCACCGACAGCGCGGCGCACAAATGCAACTACGAGCTTTTTAACCGCAACAATTTTAGTATACGCTATTGGAGCTGGAATTACCGCGGCTGCTGGCACCAGACTTGCCCTCCAATTGTTCCTCGTTAAAATATTTAAAGTGTACTCATTCCGATTACGAGGCCTCGTAAGAGTCCCGTATCGTTATTTTTCGTCACTACCTCCCCGTGCCGGGAGTGGGTAATTTGCGCGCCTGCTGCCTTCCTTGGATGTGGTAGCCGTTTCTCAGGCTCCCTCTCCGGAATCGAACCCTGATTCCCCGTTACCCGTGACAACCCAGACATTTGAAAGATGCGTCGCCGGTACTGGACCATGCGATCGGCAAAAGTTATCCAGATTCATCAAAATTAACGACTTCAGACGCCAGGCCCTCCGTCGATTGGTTTTGATCTAATAAAAGCACTCATTCCATCACTGGTCAGAGTTCTGATTGCATGTATTAGCTCTAGAATTACCACAGTTATCCAAGTAACTGAGTAAGATCTAAGGAACCAAAACTGATATATTGAGCCATTCGCGGTATCGCCTTAATACGGCTTGCACTGAGACATGCATGGCTTAATCTTTGAGACAAGCATATAACTACTGGCAGGATCAACCAGGGAGCTAACTAAAGCTTCCGCTAGAGCCTCAAACGTAACACGACGATGCCGCCGCGACGTTTGCTTCTCTATATACATATGCGCGCGCGGCGTGGTAATAAATAACACGATATGCAACGGCGGCGACCGTCACACGCACACTATTCACACACGCGCCGCGCGCGCAAACGTGGATAAATCTGAACACAGTCAGGTTTAATCGTTGAAAGTATCATCTTAACGAGACACCCCTTAACAATTCCCATTCGCATCAAGCGAAGGAAAAAATTTTAATATCGGTCAACTTTTATGACGCAAACGATCAATCTACGCACGGAGAGTGGAAGGATCGAAAATTGCGACCAAGTTTTGGTATATACGTGGTGTTTCACACACACATATAAAACATCTGATAATAGCCCATTGGTACATCACAAACGTGTGCGATGTGAGCATTGAAAATTTTTATACTGCCGTTCGATAGTCGTATATTTTTCACGGTCTGCGCTCCGAGAGTGTATCAAGATGCGTAATATTTATTTACACTACACATATAGAATACAATCTACGAAACTGACAATCTATCAAACCGTCGGCAGACGCAATGTTACTACTACTGCACGCACACGCACGCACGGGCGACGCGGTACAACAGCGACGAAATAATGATATACATACACGACATACGTACACAATCTCTCACATGCGCACCGCGCATCGCATCACGTCAAAGAAGTCTCTGCTTGTTTAATTTTTGCCGTTACGCCGCGCGCGACTAACGCGCCTCGTGTTTTCAAGGTCAAGTACATAGTATAAAACAAAGTCGCTTTCTCTCTCCCTATGTCCCTTTGTACGCTTAAATCTTTGAAAGTACGCAACGGATTTTGATGAATAATCGTTCAATCAATAATTTATCAATCAATCAATCGATCAATCAATAATTGATCAATCGATGTATCGATCCATCGATCAATCAATAAATCAATAATCGATCAATCAATCAATCGATCAATCAATCGATCAGTCGACGCATCGATCGATCAATCGACGCATCGATCGATCAATGGATGTATCGATCGATCAATCGATCAATCAATCAATGAATCAATAATCGATCAATCAATCAATCAATCGATCAATCAATCGATCAGTCGATCAATCGATCATTCAATCAATCAATCGATCAATCGATCAATCGATGCATCGATCGATCAATGGATGTATCGATCGATCAATCGATCAATCAATCAATAATCGATCTATCAATAATCGATCAATCAATAATTCATCAATCGATAAATCAATCAATCGATATATCGATCGATCAATCAAATCAATCAATCAATACGATCAATCGATCATTCAATCAATCAATCGATCAATCAATCGATCAATCGATCATTGAATCAATCAATCAATCAATCGATATATCGATCGATCAATCGATCAATCAATCAAGAATCGATCAATCAATAATTGATCAATCGATCAATCGATATATCGATCATTTCTTTCTTTATATTCAAGCTACATTCACATATTGTTACATTCACAATACTTTAGGGGAAATATTTATAAACAACAATATTTGATATTTTTGCGATTAATTGTTTTAACGAAGTGTCTAGTCGTCCGCTAAACGGATGAATAAAATAAATTGGTCGTCCGATTACCGGATGAATAAAATAATTTAATCGTCCGATTACCGGATGAATAAAATAATTTAATCGTCTGATTATTCGGATTAATAGATAACCTTTTAACACTAAAGCCAGTTGGGTTGGACTAAAGCAAAGGGGGCGCAGTACTTAGAAAATTTTTGATGGAGTTGGTGTCATTATAACACCTATTTATTATTGTTTTATCGTAAAGATTACGCTAATATAAGCATGTTTTATAGGAACAACTTTTCTCTAAAATCAAAAATGGCCGAGATATTCGCCCTTAATTCGTTAGGTTAGGTTAGCCTTTAGGTTAGGTTAGGTTAGGTTTCTTAAAAAAAAACTACACAGAAATAGGAGCCCCGCGAAGCGGGGCTCCGTCGACGCGCCAAAAAAAATCAAGTTTAGGTTAGGTTAGCCGTTAGGTTAGGTTAGGTTTCTTAAAAAAAAAACTAAACAGATATAGGAGCCCCGCGAAGCGGGGCTCCGTCGACGCGCCAAAAAAATCAAGTTTAGGTTAGGTTAGCCGTTAGGTTAGGTTAGGTTAGGTTTCTTAAAAAAAAAAAAACTAAACAGAAATAGGAGCCCCGCGAAGCGGGGCTCCGTCGACGCGCAAAAAAAAAATCAAGTTTAGGTTAGGTTAGCCGTTAGGTTAGGTTAGGTTAGGTTTCTTAAAAAAAAAACTACACAGAAATAGGAGCCCCGCGAAGCGGGGCTCCGTCGACGCGCAAAAAAAAAATCAAATACCTACGTGTGCCCTCCTCCCCCCTCCCCCCCCCCCCCCACAAAAAACCTATAATACGTGCGGCAGTTCTCTAAAGAAACCCCGATAACCTAACTATATAGATAAATAGATGTTATCGGACGTTTAAATTATTTTATTCATCCGGTAATCGGACGACTAATTTATTTTATTCATCCGTTTAGCGGACGACTAGCTTTGTCCTTGTTTTAAATATTATGTATATTTATTGAATAACTACTAGATAAGTAGAGGTAATAGCTTGGAAAACTCTTTTCAA
>NC_142985.1:13977500-13982500 GCF_061535395.1 Colias eurytheme | reverse complement strand
AAAGTGGGAGGCAGACGCGATATCCGTCAGCGCTACTACGACGCTACACGGACGTCGAGTCCGCCTACGCTTCACTTTCATATATATTATTATTATGACAAAAATAATATATTATACACAATATAACACGCACTACGAGCGCTTTGAATGCGGCCCGGCTTATATGCGAAACAGTTCACGACACATTCAACACGAGACATATCATACGAGCGTCGCGCGAGAAGCGTCCACAACGGTTTCACACCGAGTCGCGCACACGTAGAACATGATACAGGTAAAATTTTCAAACGGATAGCGTGCACACAATGCGCTCGCTAAACCGTCACATGCTCACCACACGCGTGAAAACACGCGTGTGAACGAACAGTGTGGATTGTTGTTTTTATACAGCCGGCCCTCAGACAGGAGTGGTCCTGGATATTTCTCCACGGACCGCAATGTGCGTTCGAAATGTCGATGTTCAAATGTGTCCTGCAGTTCACACTATGACGCGCAGTTAACTGCGTTCTTCATCGACCCGCGAGCCAAGTGATCCACCGTTCAGGGTAATAGTTTATTTAATAATGTTTTCGTTTAATAATCAAAGCGTTGTGCGCGCTCTTTTATGTAACGTTTGCGTGCGTGTACATAGGTTAAAATATGTACCGCGGCGCTTTCGCGAATCACTCTAACACGTCATATACACTGACATGTTAGAGGTATTCGTTTTTTTTTTTTTTTTTTTTTTTTTAACGGATGCAGTCACATTCACGCGTCCCACGACACTCGTTCGTACTAATACACAAACACACACGAGGCGCGTATGCGAGTAGTGCGAGAGTGCGCAGTGCGTCGTTACGTTAATGATCCTTCCGCAGGTTCCCCTACGGAAACCTTGTTACGACTTTTACTTCCTCTAAATGATCAAGTTTGGTCAACTTCCCAGCAACGCCGACGGCCGTGAAGCCACCGCGTGTCGGTCCGAAGACCTCACTAAATCATTCAATCGGTAGTAGCGACGGGCGGTGTGTACAAAGGGCAGGGACGTAATCAACGCGAGCTTATGACTCGCGCTTACTAGGAATTCCTCGTTTATGGGGGATAATTGCAAACCCCAATCCCCAGCACGAAGGAGTTTCAACGGGTTGCCCGGGCCTCTAGGCCAGGGAGAACATGTTGATTCCTTCAGTGTAGCGCGCGTGCGGCCCAGGACATCTAAGGGCATCACAGACCTGTTATTGCTCAATCTCGTGCGGCTCAAAGCCGCCGGTCCCTCTAAGAAGAATTTTAATACGCCGCCAGTGAGTTGCGCGACCCGAGAGCCGCGCACACCTAAATGACGACGCCTATTTAGCAGGCTAGAGTCTCGTTCGTTACCGGAATTAACCAGACAAATCGCTCCACCAACTAAGAACGGCCATGCACCACCACCCACCGAATCAAGAAAGAGCTATTAATCTGTCAATCCTTCCGGTGTCCGGGCCTGGTGAGATTTCCCGTGTTGAGTCAAATTAAGCCGCAGGCTCCACTCCTGGTGGTGCCCTTCCGTCAATTCCTTTAAGTTTCAGCTTTGCAACCATACTCCCCCCGGAGTCCAAAATCTTTGGTTTCCCGGAAGCTGCCCGCCGAGCCATTGTAGTAACGTCGGCGGATCGCTAGATGACATATTTACGGTTAGAACTAGGGCGGTATCTAATCGCCTTCGAACCTCTAACTTTCGTTCTTGATTGATGAAAACACCTTTGGCAAATGCTTTCGCTGATGTTCGTCTTGCGACGATCCAAGAATTTCACCTCTAACGTCGCAATACGAATGCCCCCAGTTATCCCTATTAATCATTACCTCGGAGTTCTGAAAACCAACAAAATAGAACCGAGATCATATTCTATTATTCCATGCACGAAATATTCAAGCGGCATTTTGAGCCCGCTTTGAGCACTCTAATTTGTTCAAAGTAAAATTGTCGGCCCACCCCGACACTCACTGAAGAGCACCGCGATAGGATTTTGATATTGAACCGGCTTTTAACGACCGGCTCACCGACGATATGCTCCGCAAACGTGTCAGTATCACCGCGGATGCGGTGCACCGACAGCGCGGCGCACAAATGCAACTACGAGCTTTTTAACCGCAACAATTTTAGTATACGCTATTGGAGCTGGAATTACCGCGGCTGCTGGCACCAGACTTGCCCTCCAATTGTTCCTCGTTAAAATATTTAAAGTGTACTCATTCCGATTACGAGGCCTCGTAAGAGTCCCGTATCGTTATTTTTCGTCACTACCTCCCCGTGCCGGGAGTGGGTAATTTGCGCGCCTGCTGCCTTCCTTGGATGTGGTAGCCGTTTCTCAGGCTCCCTCTCCGGAATCGAACCCTGATTCCCCGTTACCCGTGACAACCATGGTAGTCGCAGAAACTACCATCGAAAGTTGATAAGGCAGACATTTGAAAGATGCGTCGCCGGTACTGGACCATGCGATCGGCAAAAGTTATCCAGATTCATCAAAATTAACGACTTCAGACGCCAGGCCCTCCGTCGATTGGTTTTGATCTAATAAAAGCACTCATTCCATCACTGGTCAGAGTTCTGATTGCATGTATTAGCTCTAGAATTACCACAGTTATCCAAGTAACTGAGTAAGATCTAAGGAACCAAAACTGATATATTGAGCCATTCGCGGTATCGCCTTGATACGGCTTGCACTGAGACATGCATGGCTTAATCTTTGAGACAAGCATATAACTACTGGCAGGATCAACCAGGGAGCTAACTAAAGCTTCCGCTAGAGCCTCAAACGTAACACGACGATGCCGCCGCGACGTTTGCTTCTCTATATACATATGCGCGCGCGGCGTGGTAATAAATAACACGATATGCAACGGCGGCGACCGTCACACGCACACTATTCACACACGCGCCGCGCGCGCAAACGTGGATAAATCTGAACACAGTCAGGTTTAATCGTTGAAAGTATCATCTTAACGAGACACCCCTTAACAATTCCCATTCGCATCAAGCGAAGGAAAAAATTTTAATATCGGTCAACTTTTATGACGCAAACGATCAATCTACGCACGGAGAGTGGAAGGATCGAAAATTGCGACCAAGTTTTGGTATATACGTGGTGTTTCACACACACATATAAAACATCTGATAATAGCCCATTGGTACATCACAAACGTGTGCGATGTGAGCATTGAAAATTTTTATACTGCCGTTCGATAGTCGTATATTTTTCACGGTCTGCGCTCCGAGAGTGTATCAAGATGCGTAATATTTATTTACACTACACATATAGAATACAATCTACGAAACTGACAATCTATCAAACCGTCGGCAGACGCAATGTTACTACTACTGCACGCACACGCACGCACGGGCGACGCGGTACAACAGCGACGAAATAATGATATACATACACGACATACGTACACAATCTCTCACATGCGCACCGCGCATCGCATCACGTCAAAGAAGTCTCTGCTTGTTTAATTTTTGCCGTTACGCCGCGCGCGACTAACGCGCCTCGTGTTTTCAAGGTCAAGTACATAGTATAAAACAAAGTCGCTTTCTCTCTCCCTATGTCCCTTTGTACGCTTAAATCTTTGAAAGTACGCAACGGATTTTGATGAATAATCGTTCAATCAATAATTTATCAATCAATCAATCGATCAATCAATAATTGATCAATCGATGTATCGATCCATCGATCAATCAATAAATCAATAATCGATCAATCAATCAATCGATCAATCAATCGATCAGTCGACGCATCGATCGATCAATCGACGCATCGATCGATCAATGGATGTATCGATCGATCAATCGATCAATCAATCAATGAATCAATAATCGATCAATCAATCAATCAATCGATCAATCAATCGATCAGTCGATCAATCGATCATTCAATCAATCAATCGATCAATCGATCAATCGATGCATCGATCGATCAATGGATGTATCGATCGATCAATCGATCAATCAATCAATAATCGATCTATCAATAATCGATCAATCAATAATTCATCAATCGATAAATCAATCAATCGATATATCGATCGATCAATCAAATCAATCAATCAATACGATCAATCGATCATTCAATCAATCAATCGATCAATCAATCGATCAATCGATCATTGAATCAATCAATCAATCAATCGATATATCGATCGATCAATCGATCAATCAATCAAGAATCGATCAATCAATAATTGATCAATCGATCAATCGATATATCGATCATTTCTTTCTTTATATTCAAGCTACATTCACATATTGTTACATTCACAATACTTTAGGGGAAATATTTATAAACAACAATATTTGATATTTTTGCGATTAATTGTTTTAACGAAGTGTCTAGTCGTCCGCTAAACGGATGAATAAAATAAATTGGTCGTCCGATTACCGGATGAATAAAATAATTTAATCGTCCGATTACCGGATGAATAAAATAATTTAATCGTCTGATTATTCGGATTAATAGATAACCTTTTAACACTAAAGCCAGTTGGGTTGGACTAAAGCAAAGGGGGCGCAGTACTTAGAAAATTTTTGATGGAGTTGGTGTCATTATAACACCTATTTATTATTGTTTTATCGTAAAGATTACGCTAATATAAGCATGTTTTATAGGAACAACTTTTCTCTAAAATCAAAAATGGCCGAGATATTCGCCCTTAATTCGTTAGGTTAGGTTAGCCTTTAGGTTAGGTTAGGTTAGGTTTCTTAAAAAAAAACTACACAGAAATAGGAGCCCCGCGAAGCGGGGCTCCGTCGACGCGCCAAAAAAAATCAAGTTTAGGTTAGGTTAGCCGTTAGGTTAGGTTAGGTTTCTTAAAAAAAAAACTAAACAGATATAGGAGCCCCGCGAAGCGGGGCTCCGTCGACGCGCCAAAAAAATCAAGTTTAGGTTAGGTTAGCCGTTAGGTTAGGTTAGGTTAGGTTTCTTAAAAAAAAAAAAACTAAACAGAAATAGGAGCCCCGCGAAGCGGGGCTCCGTCGACGCGCAAAA
>NC_142985.1:13967500-13970000 GCF_061535395.1 Colias eurytheme | reverse complement strand
AACTACGAGCTTTTTAACCGCAACAATTTTAGTATACGCTATTGGAGCTGGAATTACCGCGGCTGCTGGCACCAGACTTGCCCTCCAATTGTTCCTCGTTAAAATATTTAAAGTGTACTCATTCCGATTACGAGGCCTCGTAAGAGTCCCGTATCGTTATTTTTCGTCACTACCTCCCCGTGCCGGGAGTGGGTAATTTGCGCGCCTGCTGCCTTCCTTGGATGTGGTAGCCGTTTCTCAGGCTCCCTCTCCGGAATCGAACCCTGATTCCCCGTTACCCGTGACAACCATGGTAGTCGCAGAAACTACCATCGAAAGTTGATAAGGCAGACATTTGAAAGATGCGTCGCCGGTACTGGACCATGCGATCGGCAAAAGTTATCCAGATTCATCAAAATTAACGACTTCAGACGCCAGGCCCTCCGTCGATTGGTTTTGATCTAATAAAAGCACTCATTCCATCACTGGTCAGAGTTCTGATTGCATGTATTAGCTCTAGAATTACCACAGTTATCCAAGTAACTGAGTAAGATCTAAGGAACCAAAACTGATATATTGAGCCATTCGCGGTATCGCCTTGATACGGCTTGCACTGAGACATGCATGGCTTAATCTTTGAGACAAGCATATAACTACTGGCAGGATCAACCAGGGAGCTAACTAAAGCTTCCGCTAGAGCCTCAAACGTAACACGACGATGCCGCCGCGACGTTTGCTTCTCTATATACATATGCGCGCGCGGCGTGGTAATAAATAACACGATATGCAACGGCGGCGACCGTCACACGCACACTATTCACACACGCGCCGCGCGCGCAAACGTGGATAAATCTGAACACAGTCAGGTTTAATCGTTGAAAGTATCATCTTAACGAGACACCCCTTAACAATTCCCATTCGCATCAAGCGAAGGAAAAAATTTTAATATCGGTCAACTTTTATGACGCAAACGATCAATCTACGCACGGAGAGTGGAAGGATCGAAAATTGCGACCAAGTTTTGGTATATACGTGGTGTTTCACACACACATATAAAACATCTGATAATAGCCCATTGGTACATCACAAACGTGTGCGATGTGAGCATTGAAAATTTTTATACTGCCGTTCGATAGTCGTATATTTTTCACGGTCTGCGCTCCGAGAGTGTATCAAGATGCGTAATATTTATTTACACTACACATATAGAATACAATCTACGAAACTGACAATCTATCAAACCGTCGGCAGACGCAATGTTACTACTACTGCACGCACACGCACGCACGGGCGACGCGGTACAACAGCGACGAAATAATGATATACATACACGACATACGTACACAATCTCTCACATGCGCACCGCGCATCGCATCACGTCAAAGAAGTCTCTGCTTGTTTAATTTTTGCCGTTACGCCGCGCGCGACTAACGCGCCTCGTGTTTTCAAGGTCAAGTACATAGTATAAAACAAAGTCGCTTTCTCTCTCCCTATGTCCCTTTGTACGCTTAAATCTTTGAAAGTACGCAACGGATTTTGATGAATAATCGTTCAATCAATAATTTATCAATCAATCAATCGATCAATCAATAATTGATCAATCGATGTATCGATCCATCGATCAATCAATAAATCAATAATCGATCAATCAATCAATCGATCAATCAATCGATCAGTCGACGCATCGATCGATCAATCGACGCATCGATCGATCAATGGATGTATCGATCGATCAATCGATCAATCAATCAATGAATCAATAATCGATCAATCAATCAATCAATCGATCAATCAATCGATCAGTCGATCAATCGATCATTCAATCAATCAATCGATCAATCGATCAATCGATGCATCGATCGATCAATGGATGTATCGATCGATCAATCGATCAATCAATCAATAATCGATCTATCAATAATCGATCAATCAATAATTCATCAATCGATAAATCAATCAATCGATATATCGATCGATCAATCAAATCAATCAATCAATACGATCAATCGATCATTCAATCAATCAATCGATCAATCAATCGATCAATCGATCATTGAATCAATCAATCAATCAATCGATATATCGATCGATCAATCGATCAATCAATCAAGAATCGATCAATCAATAATTGATCAATCGATCAATCGATATATCGATCATTTCTTTCTTTATATTCAAGCTACATTCACATATTGTTACATTCACAATACTTTAGGGGAAATATTTATAAACAACAATATTTGATATTTTTGCGATTAATTGTTTTAACGAAGTGTCTAGTCGTCCGCTAAACGGATGAATAAAATAAATTGGTCGTCCGATTACCGGATGAATAAAATAATTTAATCGTCCGATTACCGGATGAATAAAATAATTTAATCGTCTGATTATTCGGATTAATAGATAACCTTTTAACACTAAAGCCAGTTGGGTTGGACTAAAGCAAAGGGGGCGCAGTACTTAGAAAATTTTTGATGGAGTTGGTGTCATTATAACACCTATTTATTATTGTTTTATCGTA
>NC_142985.1:13957500-13960000 GCF_061535395.1 Colias eurytheme | reverse complement strand
TTCGAACCTCTAACTTTCGTTCTTGATTGATGAAAACACCTTTGGCAAATGCTTTCGCTGATGTTCGTCTTGCGACGATCCAAGAATTTCACCTCTAACGTCGCAATACGAATGCCCCCAGTTATCCCTATTAATCATTACCTCGGAGTTCTGAAAACCAACAAAATAGAACCGAGATCATATTCTATTATTCCATGCACGAAATATTCAAGCGGCATTTTGAGCCCGCTTTGAGCACTCTAATTTGTTCAAAGTAAAATTGTCGGCCCACCTCGACACTCACTGAAGAGCACCGCGATAGGATTTTGATATTGAACCGGCTTTTAACGACCGGCTCACCGACGATATGCTCCGCAAACGTGTCAGTATCACCGCGGATGCGGTGCACCGACAGCGCGGCGCACAAATGCAACTACGAGCTTTTTAACCGCAACAATTTTAGTATACGCTATTGGAGCTGGAATTACCGCGGCTGCTGGCACCAGACTTGCCCTCCAATTGTTCCTCGTTAAAATATTTAAAGTGTACTCATTCCGATTACGAGGCCTCGTAAGAGTCCCGTATCGTTATTTTTCGTCACTACCTCCCCGTGCCGGGAGTGGGTAATTTGCGCGCCTGCTGCCTTCCTTGGATGTGGTAGCCGTTTCTCAGGCTCCCTCTCCGGAATCGAACCCTGATTCCCCGTTACCCGTGACAACCATGGTAGTCGCAGAAACTACCATCGAAAGTTGATAAGGCAGACATTTGAAAGATGCGTCGCCGGTACTGGACCATGCGATCGGCAAAAGTTATCCAGATTCATCAAAATTAACGACTTCAGACGCCAGGCCCTCCGTCGATTGGTTTTGATCTAATAAAAGCACTCATTCCATCACTGGTCAGAGTTCTGATTGCATGTATTAGCTCTAGAATTACCACAGTTATCCAAGTAACTGAGTAAGATCTAAGGAACCAAAACTGATATATTGAGCCATTCGCGGTATCGCCTTAATACGGCTTGCACTGAGACATGCATGGCTTAATCTTTGAGACAAGCATATAACTACTGGCAGGATCAACCAGGGAGCTAACTAAAGCTTCCGCTAGAGCCTCAAACGTAACACGACGATGCCGCCGCGACGTTTGCTTCTCTATATACATATGCGCGCGCGGCGTGGTAATAAATAACACGATATGCAACGGCGGCGACCGTCACACGCACACTATTCACACACGCGCCGCGCGCGCAAACGTGGATAAATCTGAACACAGTCAGGTTTAATCGTTGAAAGTATCATCTTAACGAGACACCCCTTAACAATTCCCATTCGCATCAAGCGAAGGAAAAAATTTTAATATCGGTCAACTTTTATGACGCAAACGATCAATCTACGCACGGAGAGTGGAAGGATCGAAAATTGCGACCAAGTTTTGGTATATACGTGGTGTTTCACACACACATATAAAACATCTGATAATAGCCCATTGGTACATCACAAACGTGTGCGATGTGAGCATTGAAAATTTTTATACTGCCGTTCGATAGTCGTATATTTTTCACGGTCTGCGCTCCGAGAGTGTATCAAGATGCGTAATATTTATTTACACTACACATATAGAATACAATCTACGAAACTGACAATCTATCAAACCGTCGGCAGACGCAATGTTACTACTACTGCACGCACACGCACGCACGGGCGACGCGGTACAACAGCGACGAAATAATGATATACATACACGACATACGTACACAATCTCTCACATGCGCACCGCGCATCGCATCACGTCAAAGAAGTCTCTGCTTGTTTAATTTTTGCCGTTACGCCGCGCGCGACTAACGCGCCTCGTGTTTTCAAGGTCAAGTACATAGTATAAAACAAAGTCGCTTTCTCTCTCCCTATGTCCCTTTGTACGCTTAAATCTTTGAAAGTACGCAACGGATTTTGATGAATAATCGTTCAATCAATAATTTATCAATCAATCAATCGATCAATCAATAATTGATCAATCGATGTATCGATCCATCGATCAATCAATAAATCAATAATCGATCAATCAATCAATCGATCAATCAATCGATCAGTCGACGCATCGATCGATCAATCGACGCATCGATCGATCAATGGATGTATCGATCGATCAATCGATCAATCAATCAATGAATCAATAATCGATCAATCAATCAATCAATCGATCAATCAATCGATCAGTCGATCAATCGATCATTCAATCAATCAATCGATCAATCGATCAATCGATGCATCGATCGATCAATGGATGTATCGATCGATCAATCGATCAATCAATCAATAATCGATCTATCAATAATCGATCAATCAATAATTCATCAATCGATAAATCAATCAATCGATATATCGATCGATCAATCAAATCAATCAATCAATACGATCAATCGATCATTCAATCAATCAATCGATCAATCAATCGATCAATCGATCATTGAATCAATCAATCAATCAATCGATATATCGATCGATCAATCGATCAATCAATCAAG
>NC_142985.1:13947500-13950000 GCF_061535395.1 Colias eurytheme | reverse complement strand
GCCAGTGAGTTGCGCGACCCGAGAGCCGCGCACACCTAAATGACGACGCCTATTTAGCAGGCTAGAGTCTCGTTCGTTACCGGAATTAACCAGACAAATCGCTCCACCAACTAAGAACGGCCATGCACCACCACCCACCGAATCAAGAAAGAGCTATTAATCTGTCAATCCTTCCGGTGTCCGGGCCTGGTGAGATTTCCCGTGTTGAGTCAAATTAAGCCGCAGGCTCCACTCCTGGTGGTGCCCTTCCGTCAATTCCTTTAAGTTTCAGCTTTGCAACCATACTCCCCCCGGAGTCCAAAATCTTTGGTTTCCCGGAAGCTGCCCGCCGAGCCATTGTAGTAACGTCGGCGGATCGCTAGATGACATATTTACGGTTAGAACTAGGGCGGTATCTAATCGCCTTCGAACCTCTAACTTTCGTTCTTGATTGATGAAAACACCTTTGGCAAATGCTTTCGCTGATGTTCGTCTTGCGACGATCCAAGAATTTCACCTCTAACGTCGCAATACGAATGCCCCCAGTTATCCCTATTAATCATTACCTCGGAGTTCTGAAAACCAACAAAATAGAACCGAGATCATATTCTATTATTCCATGCACGAAATATTCAAGCGGCATTTTGAGCCCGCTTTGAGCACTCTAATTTGTTCAAAGTAAAATTGTCGGCCCACCTCGACACTCACTGAAGAGCACCGCGATAGGATTTTGATATTGAACCGGCTTTTAACGACCGGCTCACCGACGATATGCTCCGCAAACGTGTCAGTATCACCGCGGATGCGGTGCACCGACAGCGCGGCGCACAAATGCAACTACGAGCTTTTTAACCGCAACAATTTTAGTATACGCTATTGGAGCTGGAATTACCGCGGCTGCTGGCACCAGACTTGCCCTCCAATTGTTCCTCGTTAAAATATTTAAAGTGTACTCATTCCGATTACGAGGCCTCGTAAGAGTCCCGTATCGTTATTTTTCGTCACTACCTCCCCGTGCCGGGAGTGGGTAATTTGCGCGCCTGCTGCCTTCCTTGGATGTGGTAGCCGTTTCTCAGGCTCCCTCTCCGGAATCGAACCCTGATTCCCCGTTACCCGTGACAACCATGGTAGTCGCAGAAACTACCATCGAAAGTTGATAAGGCAGACATTTGAAAGATGCGTCGCCGGTACTGGACCATGCGATCGGCAAAAGTTATCCAGATTCATCAAAATTAACGACTTCAGACGCCAGGCCCTCCGTCGATTGGTTTTGATCTAATAAAAGCACTCATTCCATCACTGGTCAGAGTTCTGATTGCATGTATTAGCTCTAGAATTACCACAGTTATCCAAGTAACTGAGTAAGATCTAAGGAACCAAAACTGATATATTGAGCCATTCGCGGTATCGCCTTAATACGGCTTGCACTGAGACATGCATGGCTTAATCTTTGAGACAAGCATATAACTACTGGCAGGATCAACCAGGGAGCTAACTAAAGCTTCCGCTAGAGCCTCAAACGTAACACGACGATGCCGCCGCGACGTTTGCTTCTCTATATACATATGCGCGCGCGGCGTGGTAATAAATAACACGATATGCAACGGCGGCGACCGTCACACGCACACTATTCACACACGCGCCGCGCGCGCAAACGTGGATAAATCTGAACACAGTCAGGTTTAATCGTTGAAAGTATCATCTTAACGAGACACCCCTTAACAATTCCCATTCGCATCAAGCGAAGGAAAAAATTTTAATATCGGTCAACTTTTATGACGCAAACGATCAATCTACGCACGGAGAGTGGAAGGATCGAAAATTGCGACCAAGTTTTGGTATATACGTGGTGTTTCACACACACATATAAAACATCTGATAATAGCCCATTGGTACATCACAAACGTGTGCGATGTGAGCATTGAAAATTTTTATACTGCCGTTCGATAGTCGTATATTTTTCACGGTCTGCGCTCCGAGAGTGTATCAAGATGCGTAATATTTATTTACACTACACATATAGAATACAATCTACGAAACTGACAATCTATCAAACCGTCGGCAGACGCAATGTTACTACTACTGCACGCACACGCACGCACGGGCGACGCGGTACAACAGCGACGAAATAATGATATACATACACGACATACGTACACAATCTCTCACATGCGCACCGCGCATCGCATCACGTCAAAGAAGTCTCTGCTTGTTTAATTTTTGCCGTTACGCCGCGCGCGACTAACGCGCCTCGTGTTTTCAAGGTCAAGTACATAGTATAAAACAAAGTCGCTTTCTCTCTCCCTATGTCCCTTTGTACGCTTAAATCTTTGAAAGTACGCAACGGATTTTGATGAATAATCGTTCAATCAATAATTTATCAATCAATCAATCGATCAATCAATAATTGATCAATCGATGTATCGATCCATCGATCAATCAATAAATCAATAATCGATCAATCAATCAATCGATCAATCAATCGATCAGTCGACGCATCGATCGATCAATCGACGCATCG
>NC_142985.1:13937500-13940000 GCF_061535395.1 Colias eurytheme | reverse complement strand
CCTTGTTACGACTTTTACTTCCTCTAAATGATCAAGTTTGGTCAACTTCCCAGCAACGCCGACGGCCGTGAAGCCACCGCGTGTCGGTCCGAAGACCTCACTAAATCATTCAATCGGTAGTAGCGACGGGCGGTGTGTACAAAGGGCAGGGACGTAATCAACGCGAGCTTATGACTCGCGCTTACTAGGAATTCCTCGTTTATGGGGGATAATTGCAAACCCCAATCCCCAGCACGAAGGAGTTTCAACGGGTTGCCCGGGCCTCTAGGCCAGGGAGAACATGTTGATTCCTTCAGTGTAGCGCGCGTGCGGCCCAGGACATCTAAGGGCATCACAGACCTGTTATTGCTCAATCTCGTGCGGCTCAAAGCCGCCGGTCCCTCTAAGAAGAATTTTAATACGCCGCCAGTGAGTTGCGCGACCCGAGAGCCGCGCACACCTAAATGACGACGCCTATTTAGCAGGCTAGAGTCTCGTTCGTTACCGGAATTAACCAGACAAATCGCTCCACCAACTAAGAACGGCCATGCACCACCACCCACCGAATCAAGAAAGAGCTATTAATCTGTCAATCCTTCCGGTGTCCGGGCCTGGTGAGATTTCCCGTGTTGAGTCAAATTAAGCCGCAGGCTCCACTCCTGGTGGTGCCCTTCCGTCAATTCCTTTAAGTTTCAGCTTTGCAACCATACTCCCCCCGGAGTCCAAAATCTTTGGTTTCCCGGAAGCTGCCCGCCGAGCCATTGTAGTAACGTCGGCGGATCGCTAGATGACATATTTACGGTTAGAACTAGGGCGGTATCTAATCGCCTTCGAACCTCTAACTTTCGTTCTTGATTGATGAAAACACCTTTGGCAAATGCTTTCGCTGATGTTCGTCTTGCGACGATCCAAGAATTTCACCTCTAACGTCGCAATACGAATGCCCCCAGTTATCCCTATTAATCATTACCTCGGAGTTCTGAAAACCAACAAAATAGAACCGAGATCATATTCTATTATTCCATGCACGAAATATTCAAGCGGCATTTTGAGCCCGCTTTGAGCACTCTAATTTGTTCAAAGTAAAATTGTCGGCCCACCTCGACACTCACTGAAGAGCACCGCGATAGGATTTTGATATTGAACCGGCTTTTAACGACCGGCTCACCGACGATATGCTCCGCAAACGTGTCAGTATCACCGCGGATGCGGTGCACCGACAGCGCGGCGCACAAATGCAACTACGAGCTTTTTAACCGCAACAATTTTAGTATACGCTATTGGAGCTGGAATTACCGCGGCTGCTGGCACCAGACTTGCCCTCCAATTGTTCCTCGTTAAAATATTTAAAGTGTACTCATTCCGATTACGAGGCCTCGTAAGAGTCCCGTATCGTTATTTTTCGTCACTACCTCCCCGTGCCGGGAGTGGGTAATTTGCGCGCCTGCTGCCTTCCTTGGATGTGGTAGCCGTTTCTCAGGCTCCCTCTCCGGAATCGAACCCTGATTCCCCGTTACCCGTGACAACCATGGTAGTCGCAGAAACTACCATCGAAAGTTGATAAGGCAGACATTTGAAAGATGCGTCGCCGGTACTGGACCATGCGATCGGCAAAAGTTATCCAGATTCATCAAAATTAACGACTTCAGACGCCAGGCCCTCCGTCGATTGGTTTTGATCTAATAAAAGCACTCATTCCATCACTGGTCAGAGTTCTGATTGCATGTATTAGCTCTAGAATTACCACAGTTATCCAAGTAACTGAGTAAGATCTAAGGAACCAAAACTGATATATTGAGCCATTCGCGGTATCGCCTTAATACGGCTTGCACTGAGACATGCATGGCTTAATCTTTGAGACAAGCATATAACTACTGGCAGGATCAACCAGGGAGCTAACTAAAGCTTCCGCTAGAGCCTCAAACGTAACACGACGATGCCGCCGCGACGTTTGCTTCTCTATATACATATGCGCGCGCGGCGTGGTAATAAATAACACGATATGCAACGGCGGCGACCGTCACACGCACACTATTCACACACGCGCCGCGCGCGCAAACGTGGATAAATCTGAACACAGTCAGGTTTAATCGTTGAAAGTATCATCTTAACGAGACACCCCTTAACAATTCCCATTCGCATCAAGCGAAGGAAAAAATTTTAATATCGGTCAACTTTTATGACGCAAACGATCAATCTACGCACGGAGAGTGGAAGGATCGAAAATTGCGACCAAGTTTTGGTATATACGTGGTGTTTCACACACACATATAAAACATCTGATAATAGCCCATTGGTACATCACAAACGTGTGCGATGTGAGCATTGAAAATTTTTATACTGCCGTTCGATAGTCGTATATTTTTCACGGTCTGCGCTCGCTCCGAGAGTGTATCAAGATGCGTAATATTTATTTACACTACACATATAGAATACAATCTACGAAACTGACAATCTATCAAACCGTCGGCAGACGCAATGTTACTACTACTGCACGCACACGCACGCACGGGCGACGCGG